>NW_027212589.1:600000-936332 GCF_041682495.2 Bombus fervidus
CCTTATATGACGTTATACGTCATGACGCAATGCTATATGACGTTATACGTTATGACGCATTACTATATGGCGTTATACGTTATGACGCATTACTATATGACGTTATTCGTTATAACGCATTGCTATATGGCGTTATACGTTATGACGCATTACTATATGACGTTATACGTCATGTCGCCTTATTATATGACATTATTCGTCATGACGCAATACTATATGACGTTATACGTTATGACGCATTACTATATGACGTTATACGTTATGACGTATTACTATATGACGTTATACGTTATGACACATTACTATATGACGTTATACGTTATGACGCATTACTATATGACGTTATACGTCATGTCGCCTTATTATATGACATTATTCGTCATGACTCAATACTATATGACGTTATACGTTATGACGCATTACTATATGGCGTTATACGTTATGACGCATTACTATATGACGTTATACGTTATGACGCATTACTATATGGCGTTATACGTTATGACGCATTACTATATGACGATATACGTCATGTCGCCTTATTATATGACGTTATACGTCATGACGCAATACTATATGACGTTATACGTTATGACGCATTACTATATGGCGTTATACGTTATGACGCATTACTATATGACGTTATTCGTTATAACACATTGCTATATGGCGTTATACGTTATGACGCACTACTATATGACGTTATACGTCATGTCGCCTTATTATATGACATTATTCGTCATGACGCAATACTATATGACGTTATACGTTATGACGTATTACTATATGACGTTATACGTTATGACGCATTACTATATGGCGTTATACGTTATGACACATTACTATATGACGTTATATGTTATGACGCATTACTATATGGCGTTATACGTTATGACGCATTACTATATGACGTTATACGTTATGACGCATTACTATATGACGTTATACGTCATGTCGCCTTATTATATGACATTATTCGTCATGACGCAATACTATATGACGTTATACGTTATGACGTATTACTATATGACGTTATACGTTATGACGTTTTACTATGTGACGTTATACGTTATGACGTATTACTATATGACGTTATACGTTATGACGCATTACTATATGGCGTTATACGCTATGACACATTACTATATGACGTTATACGTTATGACGCATTACTATATGACGTTATACGTCATGTCGCCTTATTATATGACATTATTCGTCATGACGCAATACTATATGACGTTATACGTAATGACGTATTACTATATGACGTTATACGTTATGACGTTTTACTATGTGACGTTATACGTTATGCCGTACTTCTATATGACGTTATACGACATGTCACCTTATATGACGTTATACGTCATGACGCAATACTATATGACGTTATACGTTATGACGCATTACTATATGACCTTGTAAGTTATGACGTATTACTATATGACGATATACGTTATGCCGGAGTTCTATATGACGTTATACGTTATGACGCAATTACTATATGGCGTTATAGGATATGACGCATTACTCTTTTGACGTTATACGTTAAACCGTATTTGTATATGGCGTTATACGTTATGACGCATTACTATATGACGTTATACGTCATGTCGCCTTATTATATGACATTATTCGTCATGACGCAATACTATATGACGTTATACGTTATGACGTATTACTATATGACGTTATACGTTATGACGCATTACTATATGGCGTTATACGTTATGACGCATTACTATATGACGTTATACGTTATGACGCATTACTATATGACGTTATACGTCATGTCGCCTTATTATATGACATTATTCGTCATGACGCAATACTATATGACGTTATACGTTATGACGTATTACTATATGACGTTATACGTTATGACGTTTTACTATGTGACGTTATACGTTATGCCGTAATTCTATATGACGTTATACGTCATGACACCTTATTATATGACGTTATACGTTATGACGCATTACTATATGGCGTTATACGTTATGACGCATTACTATATGACGTTATTCGTTATAACGCATTGCTATATGGCGTTATACGTTATGACGCATTGCTATATGGCGTTATACGTTATGACGCATTACTATATGACGTTATACGTTATCCCGGAATTCTATATGTCTTTATACGTTAAGACGTATTACCATGTGACGTTATACGTTATGGCGCATTGCTATGTGGCGTTATACGTTAAACCGGAATTCTATATGATGTTATACTTTATGACACATTACTATATGACGTTATACGTCATGTCGCCTTATTATATGACATTATTCGTCATGACGCAATACTATATGACGTTATACGTTATGACGCATTACTCTATGACGATATACGTGATGACGCATTACTATATGACGTTATACGTCATGACGCAATACTATATGATGTTATACGTTATGACGCATTACTATATGGCGTTATGCGTTATGACGCATTACTATATGACTTTATACGTTAAACCGTAATTCTGTATAACGTTATACGTTATGACGCATTGCTATATGGCGTTATACGTTAAACCGTAATTCTGTATGACGTTATACGTTATGACGCATTGCTATATGGCGTTATACGTTAACCCGGTATTCTATATGACTTTATACGTTAAGACGTATTACTATGTGACGTTATACGTTATGACGCATTGCTATATGGCGTTATACGTTAAACCGGAATTCTATATGACGCTATACGGTATGACGCATTACTATATGACGTTATACGTTATGACGCATTGCTATATGGCGTTAGACGTTATGACGCAATACTATATGACGTTATATGTTATGACGCATTACTATATGGCGTTATACGTTATGACGCATTACTATATGGCGTTATACGTTATGACGCATTACTATATGACGTTATACGTTATGACGCATTACTATATGACGTTATACGTCATGTCGCCTTATTATATGACATTATTCGTCATGACGCAATACTATATGACGTTATACGTTATGACGTATTACTATATGACGTTATACGTTATGACGTTTTACTATGTGACGTTATACGTTATGACGTATTACTATATGACGTTATACGTTATGACGCATTACTATATGGCGTTATACGCTATGACACATTACTATATGACGTTATACGTTATGACGCATTACTATATGACGTTATACGTCATGTCGCCTTATTATATGACATTATTCGTCATGACGCAATACTATATGACGTTATACGTTATGACGCATTACTATATGACCTTGTAAGTTATGACGTATTACTATATGACGATATACGTTATGCCGGAGTTCTATATGACGTTATACGTTATGACGCATTACTATATGGCGTTATACGTTATGACACATTACTATATGACGTTATACGTTATGACGCATCGCTATATGGCGTTATACGTTATGACGCATTACTATATGACGTTATACGTTATGACGCATTACTATATGACGTTATTCGTTATAACGCATTGCTATATGGCGTTATACGTTATGACGCATTACTATATGACGTTATACGTCATGTCGCCTTATTATATGACGTTATACGTCATGACGCAATGCTATATGACGTTATACGTTATGACGCATTACTATATGGCGTTATACGTTATGACGCATTACTATATGACGTTATTCGTTATAACGCATTGCTATATGGCGTTATACGTTATGACGCATTACTATATGACGTTATACGTCATGTCGCCTTATTATATGACATTATTCGTCATGACGCAATACTATATGACGTTATACGTTATGACGTATTACTATATGACGTTATACGTTATGACGCATTACTATATGGCGTTATACGTTATGACACATTACTATATGACGTTATACGTTATGACGCATTACTATATGACGTTATACGTCATGTCGCCTTATTATATGACATTATTCGTCATGACTCAATACTATATGACGTTATACGTTATGACGCATTACTATATGGCGTTATACGTTATGACGCATTACTATATGACGTTATACGTTATGACGCATTACTATATGGCGTTATACGTTATGACGCATTACTATATGACGTTATACGTCATGTCGCCTCATTATATGACATTATTCGTCATGACGCAATACTATATGACGTTATACGTTATGACGTATTACTATATGACGTTATACGTTATGACGCATTACTATATGGCGTTATACGTTATGACGCATTACTATATGACGTTATACGTTATGACGCATTACTATATGACGATATACGTCATGTCGCCTTATTATATGACATTATTCGTCATGACGCAATACTATATGACGTTACACGTTATGACGTATTACTATTTGACGTTATACGTTATGACGTTTTACTATGTGACGTTATACGTTATGCCGTAATTCTATATGACGTTATACGTCATGTCACCTTATTATATGACGTTATACGCCATGATGCAATACTATATGACGTTATACGTTATGACGCATTACTATATGACCTTGTAAGTTATGACGTATTACTATATGACGATATACGTTATGCCGGAATTCTATACGTCGTTATACGTTATGACGCAATTACTATATGGCGTTATAGGATATGACGCATTACTCTTTTGACGTTATACGTTAAACCGTAATTGTATATGACGTTATACGTTATGACGTAATTCTATATGACGTTATACGTCATGTCGCCTTATTATATGACGTTATACGTCATGACGCAATACTATATGACGTTATACGTTATGACGCATTACTATATGGCGTTAGATGTTATGACGCAATACTATATGACGTTATACGTTATGACGCATTACTATATGGCGTTATACGTTATGACGTATTACTATATGACGTTATACGTTATGACGCATTACTATATGACGTTATACGTCATGTCGCCTTATTATATGACATTATTCGTCATGACGCAATACTATATGACGTTATACGTTATGACGCATTACTCTATGACGATATACGTTATGACGCATTACTATATGACGTTATACGTCATGACGCAATACTATATGATGTTATACGTTATGACGCATTACTATATGGCGTTATACGTTATGACGCATTACTATATGACATTATTCGTTATAACGCATTGCTATATGGCGTTATACGTTATGACGCATTACTATATGACGTTATACGTCATGTCGCCTTATTATATGACATTATTCGTCATGACGCAATACTATATGACGTTATACGTTATGACGTATTACTATATGACGTTATACGTTATGACGCATTACTATATGGCGTTATACGTTATGACACATTACTATATGACGTTATACGTTATGACGCATTACTATATGACGTTATACGTCATGTCGCCTTATTATATGACATTATTCGTCATGACGCAATACTATATGACGTTATACGTTATGACGCATTACTATATGGCGTTATACGTTATGACGCATTACTATATGACGTTATACGTTATGACGCATTACTATATGGCGTTATACGTTATGACGCATTACTATATGACGTTATACGTCATGTCGCCTTATTATATGACATTATTCGTCATGACGCAATACTATATGACGTTATACGTTATGACGCATTACTATATGACCTTGTAAGTTATGACGTATTACTATATGGCGTTATACGTTATGACGCATTACTATATGACGTTATACGTTATGACGCAATTACTATATGGCGTTATAGGATATGACGCATTACTCTTTTGACGTTATACGTTAAACCGTAATTGTATATGACGTTATACGTTATGACGTAATTCTATATGACGTTATACGTCATGTCGCCTTATTATATGACGTTATACGTCATGACGCAATACTATATGACGTTATACGTTATGACGTATTACTATATGACGTTATACGTTATGACGTTTTACTATGTGACGTTATACGTTATGACGTATTACTATATGACGTTATACGTTATGACGCATTACTATATGGCGTTATACGCTATGACACATTACTATATGACGTTATACGTTATGACGCATTACTATATGACGTTATACGTCATGTCGCCTTATTATATGACATTATTCGTCATGACGCAATACTATATGACGTTATACGTAATGACGTATTACTATATGACGTTATACGTTATGACGTTTTACTATGTGACGTTATACGTTATGCCGTAATTCTATATGACGTTATACGTCATGTCACCTTATATGACGTTATACGTCATGACGCAATACTATATGACGTTATACGTTATGACGCATTACTATATGACCTTGTAAGTTATGACGTATTACTATATGACGATATACGTTATGCCGGAGTTCTATATGACGTTATACGTTATGACGCATTACTATATGACGTTATACGTTATGACGCATTACTATATGGCGTTAGATGTTATGACGCAATACTATATGACGTTATACGTTATGACGCATTACTATATGGCGTTATACGTTATGACGCATTACTATATGACGTTATACGTTATGACGCATTACTATATGACGTTATACGTCATGTCGCCTTATTATATGACATTATTCGTCATGACGCAATACTATATGACGTTATACGTTATGACGCATTACTCTATGACGATATACGTTATGACGCATTACTATATGACGTTATACGTCATGACGCAATACTATATGATGTTATACGTTATGACGCATTACTATATGGCGTTATACGTTATGACGCATTACTATATGACGTTATACGTTATGACGCATTACTATATGACGTTATACGTCATGTCGCCTTATTATATGACATTATTCGTCATGACGCAATACTATATGACGTTATACGTTATGACGCATTACTATATGGCGTTATACGTTATGACGCATTACTATATGACGTTATACGTTATGACGCATTACTATATGGCGTTATACGCTATGACACATTACTATATGACGTTATACGTTACGACGCATTACTATATGACGTTATACGTCATGTCGCCTTATTATATGACATTATTCGTCATGACGCAATACTATATGACGTTATACGTAATGACGTATTACTATATGACGTTATACGTTATGACGTTTTACTATGTGACGTTATACGTTATGCCGTAATTCTATATGACGTTATACGTCATGTCACCTTATATGACGTTATACGTCATGACGCAATACTATATGACGTTATACGTTATGACGCATTACTATATGACCTTGTAAGTTATGACGTATTACTATATGACGATATACGTTATGCCGGAGTTCTATATGACGTTATACGTTATGACGCATTACTATATGACGTTATACGTTATGACGCATTACTATATGGCGTTAGATGTTATGACGCAATACTATATGACGTTATACGTTATGACGCATTACTATATGGCGTTATACGTTATGACGCATTACTATATGACGTTATACGTTATGACGCATTACTATATGACGTTATACGTCATGTCGCCTTATTATATGACATTATTCGTCATGACGCAATACTATACGACGTTATACGTTATGACGCATTACTCTATGACGATATACGTTATGACGCATTACTATATGACGTTATACGTCATGACGCAATACTATATGATGTTATACGTTATGACGCATTACTATATGGCGTTATACGTTATGACGCATTACTATATGACGTTATACGTTATGACGCATTACTATATGGCGTTAGATGTTATGACGCAATACTATATGACGTTATACGTTATGACGCATTACTATATGGCGTTATACGTTATGACGCATTACTATATGACGTTATACGTTATGACGCATTACTATATGACGTTATACGTCATGTCGCCTTATTATATGACATTATTCGTCATGACGCAATACTATATGACGTTATACGTTATGACGCATTACTCTATGACGATATACGTTATGACGCATTACTATATGACGTTATACGTCATGACGCAATACTATATGATGTTATACGTTATGACGCATTACTATATGGCGTTATACGTTATGACGCATTACTATATGACGTTATTCGTTATAACGCATTGCTATATGGCGTTATACGTTATGACGCATTACTATATGACGTTATACGTCATGTCGCCTTATTATATGACATTATTCGTCATGACGCAATACTATATGACGTTATACGTTATGACGTATTACTATATGACGTTATACGTTATGACGCATTACTATATGGCGTTATACGTTATGACACATTACTATATGACGTTATACGTTATGACGCATTACTATATGACGTTATACGTCATGTCGCCTTATTATATGACATTATTCGTCATGACGCAATACTATATGACGTTATACGTTATGACGCATTACTATATGGTGTTATACGTTATGACGCATTACTATATGACGTTATACGTTATGACGCATTACTATATGGCGTTATACGTTATGGCGCATTACTATATGACGTTATACGTCATGTCGCCTTATTATATGACATTATTCGTCATGACGCAATACTATATGACGTTATACGTTATGACGCATTACTATATGACCTTGTAAGTTATGACGTATTACTATATGGCGTTATACGTTATGACGCATTACTATATGACGTTATACGTTATGACGCAATTACTATATGGCGTTATACGTTATGACGCATTACTATATGACGTTATACGTTATGACGCATTACTATATGGCGTTATACGTTATGACGCATTACTATATGACGTTATACGTCATGTCGCCTTATTATATGACATTATTCGTCATGACACATTACTATATGACGTTATACGTTATGACGCATTACTATATGACCTTGTAAGTTATGACGTATTACTATATGGCGTTATACGTTATGACGCATTACTATATGACGTTATACGTTATGACGCAATTACTATATGGCGTTATAGGATATGACGCATTACTCTTTTGACGTTATACGTTAAACCGTAATTGTATATGACGTTATACGTTATGACGTAATTCTATATGACGTTATACGTCATGTCGCCTTATTATATGACGTTATACGTCATGACGCAATACTATATGACGTTATACGTTATGACGCATTACTATATGGCGTTATACGTTATGACGCATTACTATATGACGTTATTCGTTATAACACATTGCTATATGGCGTTATACGTTATGACGCACTACTATATGACGTTATACGTCATGTCGCCTTATTATATGACATTATTCGTCATGACGCAATACTATATGGCGTTATACGTTATGACGTATTACTATATGACGTTATACGTTATGACGCATTACTATATGGCGTTATACGTTATGACACATTACTATATGACGTTATATGTTATGACGCATTACTATATGGCGTTATACGTTATGACGCATTACTATATGACGTTATACGTTATGACGCAATACTATATGACGTTATATGTTATGACGCATTACTATATGGCGTTATTCGTCATGACGCAATACTATATGACGTTATACGTTATGACGTATTACTATATGACGTTATACGTTATGACGCATTACTATATGGCGTTATACGTTATGACGCATTACTATATGACGTTATACGTTATGACGCATTACTATATGACGTTATACGTCATGTCGCCTTATTATATGACATTATTCGTCATGACACAATACTATATGACGTTATACGTTATGACGTATTACTATATGACGTTATACGTTATGACGTTTTACTATGTGACGTTATACGTTATGACGTATTACTATATGACGTTATACGTTATGACGCATTACTATATGGCGTTATACGCTATGACACATTACTATATGACGTTATACGTTATGACGCATTACTATATGACGTTATACGTCATGTCGCCTTATTATATGACATTATTCGTCATGACGCAATACTATATGACGTTATACGTAATGACGTATTACTATATGACGTTATACGTTATGACGTTTTACTATGTGACGTTATACGTTATGCCGTAATTCTATATGACGTTATACGTCATGTCACCTTATATGACGTTATACGTCATGACGCAATACTATATGACGTTATACGTTATGACGCATTACTATATGACCTTGTAAGTTATGACGTATTACTATATGACGATATACGTTATGCCGGAGTTCTATATGACGTTATACGTTATGACGCAATTACTATATGGCGTTATAGGATATGACGCATTACTCTTTTGACGTTATACGTTAAACCGTTTTGTATATGACGTTATACGTTATGACGTAATTCTATATGACGTTATACGTCATGTCGCCTTATTATATGACGTTATACGTCATGACGCAATGCTATATGACGTTATACGTTATGACGCATTACTATATGGCGTTATACGTTATGACGCATTACTATATGACGTTATTCGTTATAACGCATTGCTATATGGCGTTATACGTTATGACGCATTACTATATGACGTTATACGTCATGTCGCCTTATTATATGACATTATTCGTCATGACGCAATACTATATGACGTTATACGTTATGACGCATTACTATATGGCGTTATACGTTATGACGCATTACTATATGACGTTATACGTTATGACGCATTACTATATGGCGTTATACGTTATGACGCATTACTATATGACGTTATACGTCATGTCGCCTTATTATATGACATTATTCGTCATGACGCAATACTATATGACGTTATACGTTATGACGTATTACTATATGACGTTATACGTTATGACGCATTACTATATGGCGTTATACGCTATGACACATTACTATATGACGTTATACGTTATGACGCATTACTATATGACGTTATACGTCATGTCGCCTTATTATATGACATTATTCGTCATGACGCAATACTATATGACGTTATACGTTATGACGCATTACTATATGACCTTGTAAGTTATGACGTATTACTATATGACGATATACGTTATGCCGGAGTTCTATATGACGTTATACGTTATGACGCATTACTATATGGCGTTATACGTTATGACACATTACTATATGACGTTATACGTTATGACGCATCGCTATATGGCGTTATACGTTATGACGCATTACTATATGACGTTATACGTTATGACGCATTACTATATGACGTTATTCGTTATAACGCATTGCTATATGGCGTTATACGTTATGACGCATTACTATATGACGTTATACGTTATGACGCATTACTATATGGCGTTATACGTTATGACACATTACTATATGACGTTATACGTTATGACGCATTACTATATGACGTTATACGTCATGTCGCCTTATTATATGACGTTATACGTCATGACGCAATGCTATATGACGTTATACGTTATGACGCATTACTATATGGCGTTATACGTTATGACGCATTACTATATGACGTTATTCGTTATAACGCATTGCTATATGGCGTTATACGTTATGACGCATTACTATATGACGTTATACGTCATGTCGCCTTATTATATGACATTATTCGTCATGACGCAATACTATATGACGTTATACGTTATGACGTATTACTATATGACGTTATACGTTATGACGCATTACTATATGGCGTTATACGTTATGACACATTACTATATGACGTTATACGTTATGACGCATTACTATATGACGTTATACGTCATGTCGCCTTATTATATGACATTATTCGTCATGACTCAATACTATATGACGTTATACGTTATGACGCATTACTATATGGCGTTATACGTTATGACGCATTACTATATGACGTTATACGTTATGACGCATTACTATATGGCGTTATACGTTATGACGCATTACTATATGACGTTATACGTCATGTCGCCTCATTATATGACATTATTCGTCATGACGCAATACTATATGACGTTATACGTTATGACGTATTACTATATGACGTTATACGTTATGACGCATTACTATATGGCGTTATACGTTATGACGCATTACTATATGACGTTATACGTTATGACGCATTACTATATGACGATATACGTCATGTCGCCTTATTATATGACATTATTCGTCATGACGCAATACTATATGACGTTACACGTTATGACGTATTACTATTTGACGTTATACGTTATGACGTTTTACTATGTGACGTTATACGTTATGCCGTAATTCTATATGACGTTATACGTCATGTCACCTTATTATATGACGTTATACGCCATGATGCAATACTATATGACGTTATACGTTATGACGCATTACTATATGACCTTGTAAGTTATGACGTATTACTATATGACGATATACGTTATGCCGGAATTCTATACGTCGTTATACGTTATGACGCAATTACTATATGGCGTTATAGGATATGACGCATTACTCTTTTGACGTTATACGTTAAACCGTAATTGTATATGACGTTATACGTTATGACGTAATTCTATATGACGTTATACGTCATGTCGCCTTATTATATGACGTTATACGTCATGACGCAATACTATATGACGTTATACGTTATGACGCATTACTATATGGCGTTAGATGTTATGACGCAATACTATATGACGTTATACGTTATGACGCATTACTATATGGCGTTATACGTTATGACGTATTACTATATGACGTTATACGTTATGACGCATTACTATATGACGTTATACGTCATGTCGCCTTATTATATGACATTATTCGTCATGACGCAATACTATATGACGTTATACGTTATGACGCATTACTCTATGACGATATACGTTATGACGCATTACTATATGACGTTATACGTCATGACGCAATACTATATGATGTTATACGTTATGACGCATTACTATATGGCGTTATACGTTATGACGCATTACTATATGACATTATTCGTTATAACGCATTGCTATATGGCGTTATACGTTATGACGCATTACTATATGACGTTATACGTCATGTCGCCTTATTATATGACATTATTCGTCATGACGCAATACTATATGACGTTATACGTTATGACGTATTACTATATGACGTTATACGTTATGACGCATTACTATATGGCGTTATACGTTATGACACATTACTATATGACGTTATACGTTATGACGCATTACTATATGACGTTATACGTCATGTCGCCTTATTATATGACATTATTCGTCATGACGCAATACTATATGACGTTATACGTTATGACGCATTACTATATGGCGTTATACGTTATGACGCATTACTATATGACGTTATACGTTATGACGCATTACTATATGGCGTTATACGTTATGACGCATTACTATATGACGTTATACGTCATGTCGCCTTATTATATGACATTATTCGTCATGACGCAATACTATATGACGTTATACGTTATGACGCATTACTATATGACCTTGTAAGTTATGACGTATTACTATATGGCGTTATACGTTATGACGCATTACTATATGACGTTATACGTTATGACGCAATTACTATATGGCGTTATAGGATATGACGCATTACTCTTTTGACGTTATACGTTAAACCGTAATTGTATATGACGTTATACGTTATGACGTAATTCTATATGACGTTATACGTCATGTCGCCTTATTATATGACGTTATACGTCATGACGCAATACTATATGACGTTATACGTTATGACGCATTACTATATGGCGTTATACGTTATGACACATTACTATATGACGTTATATGTTATGACGCATTACTATATGGCGTTATACGTTATGACGCATTACTATATGACGTTATACGTTATGACGCAATACTATATGACGTTATATGTTATGACGCATTACTATATGGCGTTATTCGTCATGACGCAATACTATATGACGTTATACGTTATGACGTATTACTATATGACGTTATACGTTATGACGCATTACTATATGGCGTTATACGTTATGACGCATTACTATATGACGTTATACGTTATGACGCATTACTATATGACGTTATACGTCATGTCGCCTTATTATATGACATTATTCGTCATGACGCAATACTATATGACGTTATACGTTATGACGTATTACTATATGACGTTATACGTTATGACGTTTTACTATGTGACGTTATACGTTATGCCGTAATTCTATATGACGTTATACGTCATGTCACCTTATTATATGACGTTATACGCCATGATGCAATACTATATGACGTTATACGTTATGACGCATTACTATATGACCTTGTAAGTTATGACGTATTACTATATGACGATATACGTTATGCCGGAATTCTATACGTCGTTATACGTTATGACGCAATTACTATATGGCGTTATAGGATATGACGCATTACTCTTTTGACGTTATACGTTAAACCGTAATTGTATATGACGTTATACGTTATGACGTAATTCTATATGACGTTATACGTCATGTCGCCTTATTATATGACGTTATACGTCATGACGCAATACTATATGACGTTATACGTTATGACGCATTACTATATGGCGTTAGATGTTATGACGCAATACTATATGACGTTATACGTTATGACGCATTACTATATGGCGTTATACGTTATGACGTATTACTATATGACGTTATACGTTATGACGCATTACTATATGACGTTATACGTCATGTCGCCTTATTATATGACATTATTCGTCATGACGCAATACTATATGACGTTATACGTTATGACGCATTACTCTATGACGATATACGTTATGACGCATTACTATATGACGTTATACGTCATGACGCAATACTATATGATGTTATACGTTATGACGCATTACTATATGGCGTTATACGTTATGACGCATTACTATATGACATTATTCGTTATAACGCATTGCTATATGGCGTTATACGTTATGACGCATTACTATATGACGTTATACGTCATGTCGCCTTATTATATGACATTATTCGTCATGACGCAATACTATATGACGTTATACGTTATGACGTATTACTATATGACGTTATACGTTATGACGCATTACTATATGGCGTTATACGTTATGACACATTACTATATGACGTTATACGTTATGACGCATTACTATATGACGTTATACGTCATGTCGCCTTATTATATGACATTATTCGTCATGACGCAATACTATATGACGTTATACGTTATGACGCATTACTATATGGCGTTATACGTTATGACGCATTACTATATGACGTTATACGTTATGACGCATTACTATATGGCGTTATACGTTATGACGCATTACTATATGACGTTATACGTCATGTCGCCTTATTATATGACATTATTCGTCATGACGCAATACTATATGACGTTATACGTTATGACGCATTACTATATGACCTTGTAAGTTATGACGTATTACTATATGGCGTTATACGTTATGACGCATTACTATATGACGTTATACGTTATGACGCAATTACTATATGGCGTTATAGGATATGACGCATTACTCTTTTGACGTTATACGTTAAACCGTAATTGTATATGACGTTATACGTTATGACGTAATTCTATATGACGTTATACGTCATGTCGCCTTATTATATGACGTTATACGTCATGACGCAATACTATATGACGTTATACGTTATGACGCATTACTATATGGCGTTATACGTTATGACACATTACTATATGACGTTATATGTTATGACGCATTACTATATGGCGTTATACGTTATGACGCATTACTATATGACGTTATACGTTATGACGCAATACTATATGACGTTATATGTTATGACGCATTACTATATGGCGTTATTCGTCATGACGCAATACTATATGACGTTATACGTTATGACGTATTACTATATGACGTTATACGTTATGACGCATTACTATATGGCGTTATACGTTATGACGCATTACTATATGACGTTATACGTTATGACGCATTACTATATGACGTTATACGTCATGTCGCCTTATTATATGACATTATTCGTCATGACGCAATACTATATGACGTTATACGTTATGACGTATTACTATATGACGTTATACGTTATGACGTTTTACTATGTGACGTTATACGTTATGACGTATTACTATATGACGTTATACGTTATGACGCATTACTATATGGCGTTATACGCTATGACACATTACTATATGACGTTATACGTTATGACGCATTACTATATGACGTTATACGTCATGTCGCCTTATTATATGACATTATTCGTCATGACGCAATACTATATGACGTTATACGTAATGACGTATTACTATATGACGTTATACGTTATGACGTTTTACTATGTGACGTTATACGTTATGCCGTAATTCTATATGACGTTATACGTCATGTCACCTTATATGACGTTATACGTCCTGACGCAATACTATATGACGTTATACGTTATGACGCATTACTATATGACCTTGTAAGTTATGACGTATTACTATATGACGATATACGTTATGCCGGAGTTCTATATGACGTTATACGTTATGACGCATTACTATATGACGTTATACGTTATGACGCATTACTATATGGCGTTAGATGTTATGACGCAATACTATATGACGTTATACGTTATGACGCATTACTATATGGCGTTATACGTTATGACGCATTACTATATGACGTTATACGTTATGACGCATTACTATATGACGTTATACGTCATGTCGCCTTATTATATGACATTATTCGTCATGACGCAATACTATATGACGTTATACGTTATGACGCATTACTCTATGACGATATACGTTATGACGCATTACTATATGACGTTATACGTCATGACGCAATACTATATGATGTTATACGTTATGACGCATTACTATATGGCGTTATACGTTATGACGCATTACTATATGACGTTATACGTTATGACGCATTACTATATGACGTTATACGTCATGTCGCCTTATTATATGACATTATTCGTCATGACGCAATACTATATGACGTTATACGTTATGACGCATTACTATATGGCGTTATACGTTATGACGCATTACTATATGACGTTATACGTTATGACGCATTACTATATGGCGTTATACGCTATGACACATTACTATATGACGTTATACGTTACGACGCATTACTATATGACGTTATACGTCATGTCGCCTTATTATATGACATTATTCGTCATGACGCAATACTATATGACGTTATACGTAATGACGTATTACTATATGACGTTATACGTTATGACGTTTTACTATGTGACGTTATACGTTATGCCGTAATTCTATATGACGTTATACGTCATGTCACCTTATATGACGTTATACGTCATGACGCAATACTATATGACGTTATACGTTATGACGCATTACTATATGACCTTGTAAGTTATGACGTATTACTATATGACGATATACGTTATGCCGGAGTTCTATATGACGTTATACGTTATGACGCATTACTATATGACGTTATACGTTATGACGCATTACTATATGGCGTTAGATGTTATGACGCAATACTATATGACGTTATACGTTATGACGCATTACTATATGGCGTTATACGTTATGACGCATTACTATATGACGTTATACGTTATGACGCATTACTATATGACGTTATACGTCATGTCGCCTTATTATATGACATTATTCGTCATGACGCAATACTATATGACGTTATACGTTATGACGCATTACTCTATGACGATATACGTTATGACGCATTACTATATGACGTTATACGTCATGACGCAATACTATATGATGTTATACGTTATGACGCATTACTATATGGCGTTATACGTTATGACGCATTACTATATGACGTTATACGTTATGACGCATTACTATATGGCGTTAGATGTTATGACGCAATACTATATGACGTTATACGTTATGACGCATTACTATATGGCGTTATACGTTATGACGCATTACTATATGACGTTATACGTTATGACGCATTACTATATGACGTTATACGTCATGTCGCCTTATTATATGACATTATTCGTCATGACGCAATACTATATGACGTTATACGTTATGACGCATTACTCTATGACGATATACGTTATGACGCATTACTATATGACGTTATACGTCATGACGCAATACTATATGATGTTATACGTTATGACGCATTACTATATGGCGTTATACGTTATGACGCATTACTATATGACGTTATTCGTTATAACGCATTGCTATATGGCGTTATACGTTATGACGCATTACTATATGACGTTATACGTCATGTCGCCTTATTATATGACATTATTCGTCATGACGCAATACTATATGACGTTATACGTTATGACGTATTACTATATGACGTTATACGTTATGACGCATTACTATATGGCGTTATACGTTATGACACATTACTATATGACGTTATACGTTATGACGCATTACTATATGACGTTATACGTCATGTCGCCTTATTATATGACATTATTCGTCATGACGCAATACTATATGACGTTATACGTTATGACGCATTACTATATGGTGTTATACGTTATGACGCATTACTATATGACGTTATACGTTATGACGCATTACTATATGGCGTTATACGTTATGGCGCATTACTATATGACGTTATACGTCATGTCGCCTTATTATATGACATTATTCGTCATGACGCAATACTATATGACGTTATACGTTATGACGCATTACTATATGACCTTGTAAGTTATGACGTATTACTATATGGCGTTATACGTTATGACGCATTACTATATGACGTTATACGTTATGACGCAATTACTATATGGCGTTATAGGATATGACGCATTACTCTTTTGACGTTATACGTTAAACCGTAATTGTATATGACGTTATACGTTATGACGTAATTCTATATGACGTTATACGTCATGTCGCCTTATTATATGACGTTATACGTCATGACGCAATACTATATGACGTTATACGTTATGACGCATTACTATATGGCGTTATACGTTATGACGCATTACTATATGACGTTATTCGTTATAACACATTGCTATATGGCGTTATACGTTATGACGCACTACTATATGACGTTATACGTCATGTCGCCTTATTATATGACATTATTCGTCATGACGCAATACTATATGGCGTTATACGTTATGACGTATTACTATATGACGTTATACGTTATGACGCATTACTATATGGCGTTATACGTTATGACACATTACTATATGACGTTATATGTTATGACGCATTACTATATGGCGTTATACGTTATGACGCATTACTATATGACGTTATACGTTATGACGCAATACTATATGACGTTATATGTTATGACGCATTACTATATGGCGTTATTCGTCATGACGCAATACTATATGACGTTATACGTTATGACGTATTACTATATGACGTTATACGTTATGACGCATTACTATATGGCGTTATACGTTATGACGCATTACTATATGACGTTATACGTTATGACGCATTACTATATGACGTTATACGTCATGTCGCCTTATTATATGACATTATTCGTCATGACACAATACTATATGACGTTATACGTTATGACGTATTACTATATGACGTTATACGTTATGACGTTTTACTATGTGACGTTATACGTTATGACGTATTACTATATGACGTTATACGTTATGACGCATTACTATATGGCGTTATACGCTATGACACATTACTATATGACGTTATACGTTATGACGCATTACTATATGACGTTATACGTCATGTCGCCTTATTATATGACATTATTCGTCATGACGCAATACTATATGACGTTATACGTAATGACGTATTACTATATGACGTTATACGTTATGACGTTTTACTATGTGACGTTATACGTTATGCCGTAATTCTATATGACGTTATACGTCATGTCACCTTATATGACGTTATACGTCATGACGCAATACTATATGACGTTATACGTTATGACGCATTACTATATGACCTTGTAAGTTATGACGTATTACTATATGACGATATACGTTATGCCGGAGTTCTATATGACGTTATACGTTATGACGCAATTACTATATGGCGTTATAGGATATGACGCATTACTCTTTTGACGTTATACGTTAAACCGTTTTGTATATGACGTTATACGTTATGACGTAATTCTATATGACGTTATACGTCATGTCGCCTTATTATATGACGTTATACGTCATGACGCAATGCTATATGACGTTATACGTTATGACGCATTACTATATGGCGTTATACGTTATGACGCATTACTATATGACGTTATTCGTTATAACGCATTGCTATATGGCGTTATACGTTATGACGCATTACTATATGACGTTATACGTCATGTCGCCTTATTATATGACATTATTCGTCATGACGCAATACTATATGACGTTATACGTTATGACGCATTACTATATGGCGTTATACGTTATGACGCATTACTATATGACGTTATACGTTATGACGCATTACTATATGGCGTTATACGTTATGACGCATTACTATATGACGTTATACGTCATGTCGCCTTATTATATGACATTATTCGTCATGACGCAATACTATATGACGTTATACGTTATGACGTATTACTATATGACGTTATACGTTATGACGCATTACTATATGGCGTTATACGTTATGACGCATTACTATATGACGTTATACGTTATGACGCATTACTATATGACGTTATACGTCATGTCGCCTTATTATATGACATTATTCGTCATGACGCAATACTATATGACGTTATACGTTATGACGTATTACTATATGACGTTATACGTTATGACGTTTTACTATGTGACGTTATACGTTATGCCGTAATTCTATATGGCGTTATACGTCATGACAACTTATTATATGACGTTATACGCCATGATGCAATACTATATGACGTTATACGTTATGACGCATTACTATATGACCTTGTAAGTTATGACGTATTACTATATGACGATATACGTTATGCCGGAATTCTATACGTCGTTATACGTTATGACGCATTGCTATATGGCGTTATACGTTATGACGCATTACTATATGACGTTATACGTTATCCCGGAATTCTATATGTCTTTATACGTTAAGACGTATTACCATGTGACGTTATACGTTATGACGCATTGCTATATGGCGTTAGACGTTATGACGCAATACTATATGACGTTATATGTTATGACGCATTACTATATGGCGTTATACGTTATGACGCATTACTATATGACGTTATACGTTATGACGCATTACTATATGGCGTTATACGTTATGACGCATTACTATATGACGTTATTCGTTATAACGCATTGCTATATGGCGTTATACGTTATGACGCATTGCTATATGGCGTTATACGTTATGACGCATTACTATATGACGTTATACGTTATCCCGGAATTCTATATGTCTTTATACGTTAAGACGTATTACCATGTGACGTTATACGTTATGGCGCATTGCTATGTGGCGTTATACGTTAAACCGGAATTCTATATGACGTTATACTTTATGACACATTACTATATGACGTTATACGTCATGTCGCCTTATTATATGACATTATTCGTCATGACGCAATACTATATGACGTTATATGTTATGACGCATTACTCTATGACGATATACGTTATGACGCATTACTATATGACGTTATACGTCATGACGCAATACTATATGATGTTATACGTTATGACGCATTACTATATGGCGTTATACGTTATGACGCATTACTATATGACTTTATACGTTAAACCGTAATTCTGTATAACGTTATACGTTATGACGCATTGCTATATGGCGTTATACGTTAAACCGTAATTCTGTATGACGTTATACGTTATGACGCATTGCTATATGGCGTTATACGTTAACCCGGTATTCTATATGACTTTATACGTTAAGACGTATTACTATGTGACGTTATACGTTATGACGCATTGCTATATGGCGTTATACGTTAAACCGGAATTCTATATGACGCTATACGGTATGACGCATTACTATATGACGTTATACGTTATGACGCATTGCTATATGGCGTTAGACGTTATGACGCAATACTATATGACGTTATATGTTATGACGCATTACTATATGGCGTTATACGTTATGACGCATTACTATATGACGTTATACGTTATGACGCATTACTATATGACGTTATACGTCATGTCGCCTTATTATATGACATTATTCGTCATGACGCAATACTCTATGACGTTATACGTTATGACGTATTACTATATGACGTTATACGTTATGACGCATTACTATATGGCGTTATACGTTATGACGCATTACTATATGACGTTATACGTTATGACGCATTACTATATGACGTTATACGTCATGTCGCCTTATTATATGACATTATTCGTCATGACGCAATACTATATGACGTTATACGTTATGACGTATTACTATATGACGTTATACGTTATGACGTTTTACTATGTGGCGTTATACGTTATGCCGTAATTCTATATGACGTTATACGTCATGTCACCTTATTATATGACGTTATACGTCATGATGCAATACTATATGACGTTATACGTCATGACGCATTACTATATGACCTTGTAAGTTATGACGTATTACTATATGACGATATACGTTATGCCGGAATTCTATACGTCGTTATACGCTATGTCGCAATTACTATATGGCGTTATAGGATATGACGCATTACTCTTTTGACGTTATACGTTAAACCGTAATTGTATATGACGTTATACGTTATGACGTAATTCTATATGACGTTATACGTTATGTCGCCTTATTATATGACGTTATACGTCATGACGCAATACTATATGACGTTATACGTTATGACGCATTACTATATGGCGTTATACGTTATGACGCATTACTATATGACGTTATTCGTTATAACGCATTGCTATATGGCGTTATACGTTATGACGCATCGCTATATGGCGTTATACGTTATGACGCATTACTATATGACGTTATACGTTATGACGCATTACTATATGGCGTTAGATGTTATGACGCAATGCTATATGACGTTATACGTTATGACGCATTACTATATGGCGTTATACGTTATGACGCATTACTATATGACGTTATACGTTATGACGCATTACTATATGACGTTATACGTCATGTCGCCTTATTATATGACATTATTCGTCATGACGCAATACTATATGACGTTATACGTTATGACGCATTACTCTATGACGATATACGTTATGACGCATTACTATATGACGTTATACGTCATGACGCAATACTATATGATGTTATACGTTATGACGCATTACTATATGGCGTTATACGTTATGACGCATTACTATATGACTTTATACGTTAAACCGTAAGTCTGTATAACGTTATACGTTATGACGCATTGCTATATGGCGTTATACGTTAAACCGTAATTCTGTATGACGTTATACGTTATGACGCATTGCTATATGGCGTTATACGTTAACCCGGTATTCTATGTGACTTTATACGTTAAGACGTATTACTATGTGACGTTGTACGTTATGACGCATTGCTATATGGCGTTATACGTTAAACCGGAATTCTATATGACGTTATACGTCATGTCGCCTTATTATATGACATTAGTCTTCATGACGCAATACTATATGACGTTATACGTTATGACGCATTACTCTATGACGATATACGTTATGACGCATTACTATATGACGTTATACGTCATGACGCAATACTATATGATGTTATACGTTATGACGCATTACTATATGACGTTATACGTCATGTCGCCTTATTATATGACATTATTCGTCATGACGCAATACTATATGACGTTATACGTTATGACGTATTACTATATGACGTTATACGTTATGACGCATTACTATATGGCGTTATACGTTATGACACATTACTATATGACGTTATACGTTATGACGCATTACTATATGACGTTATACGTCATGTCGCCTTATTATATGACATTATTCGTCATGACGCAATACTATATGACGTTATACGTTATGACGTATTACTATATGACGTTATACGTTATGACGTTTTACTATGTGACGTTATACGTTATGCCGTAATTCTATATGACGTTATACGTCATGTCACCTTATATGACGTTATACGTTATGACGCACTACTATATGACGTTCTACGTCATGTCGCCTTATTATATGACATTATTCGTCATGACGCAATACTATATGACGTTATACGTTATGACGTATTACTATATGACGTTATACGTTATGACGCATTACTATATGGCGTTATACGTTATGACACATTACTATATGACGTTATATGTTATGACGCATTACTATATGGCGTTATACGTTATGACGCATTACTATATGACGTTATACGTTATGACGCAATACTATATGACGTTATATGTTATGACGCATTACTATATGGCGTTATTCGTCATGACGCAATACTATATGACGTTATACGTTATGACGTATTACTATATGACGTTATACGTTATGACGCATTACTATATGGCGTTATACGTTATGACGCATTACTATATGACGTTATACGTTATGACGCATTACTATATGACGTTATACGTCATGTCGCCTTATTATATGACATTATTCGTCATGACGCAATACTATATGACGTTATACGTTATGACGTATTACTATATGACGTTATACGTTATGACGTTTTACTATGTGACGTTATACGTTATGACGTATTACTATATGACGTTATACGTTATGACGCATTACTATATGGCGTTATACGCTATGACACATTACTATATGACGTTATACGTTATGACGCATTACTATATGACGTTATACGTCATGTCGCCTTATTATATGACATTATTCGTCATGACGCAATACTATATGACGTTATACGTAATGACGTATTACTATATGACGTTATACGTTATGACGTTTTACTATGTGACGTTATACGTTATGCCGTAATTCTATATGACGTTATACGTCATGTCACCTTATATGACGTTATACGTCATGACGCAATACTATATCACGTTATACGTTATGACGCATTACTATATGACCTTGTAAGTTATGACGTATTACTATATGACGATATACGTTATGCCGGAGTTCTATATGACGTTATACGTTATGACGCAATTACTATATGGCGTTATAGGATATGACGCATTACTCTTTTGACGTTATACGTTAAACCGTATTTGTATATGACGTTATACGTTATGACGTAATTCTATATGACGTTATACGTCATGTCGCCTTATTATATGACGTTATACGTCATGACGCAATGCTATATGACGTTATACGTTATGACGCATTACTATATGGCGTTATACGTTATGACGCATTACTATATGACGTTATTCGTTATAACGCATTGCTATATGGCGTTATACGTTATGACGCATTACTATATGACGTTATACGTTATGACGTATTACTATATGACGTTATACGTTATGACGTTTTACTATGTGACGTTATACGTTATGCCGTAATTCTATATGACGTTATACGTCATGTCACCTTATATGACGTTATACGTTATGACGCACTACTATATGACGTTCTACGTCATGTCGCCTTATTATATGACATTATTCGTCATGACGCAATACTATATGACGTTATACGTTATGACGTATTACTATATGACGTTATACGTTATGACGCATTACTATATGGCGTTATACGTTATGACACATTACTATATGACGTTATATGTTATGACGCATTACTATATGGCGTTATACGTTATGACGCATTACTATATGACGTTATACGTTATGACGCAATACTATATGACGTTATATGTTATGACGCATTACTATATGGCGTTATTCGTCATGACGCAATACTATATGACGTTATACGTTATGACGTATTACTATATGACGTTATACGTTATGACGCATTACTATATGGCGTTATACGTTATGACGCATTACTATATGACGTTATACGTTATGACGCATTACTATATGACGTTATACGTCATGTCGCCTTATTATATGACATTATTCGTCATGACGCAATACTATATGACGTTATACGTTATGACGTATTACTATATGACGTTATACGTTATGACGTTTTACTATGTGACGTTATACGTTATGACGTATTACTATATGACGTTATACGTTATGACGCATTACTATATGGCGTTATACGCTATGACACATTACTATATGACGTTATACGTTATGACGCATTACTATATGACGTTATACGTCATGTCGCCTTATTATATGACATTATTCGTCATGACGCAATACTATATGACGTTATACGTAATGACGTATTACTATATGACGTTATACGTTATGACGTTTTACTATGTGACGTTATACGTTATGCCGTAATTCTATATGACGTTATACGTCATGTCACCTTATATGACGTTATACGTCATGACGCAATACTATATCACGTTATACGTTATGACGCATTACTATATGACCTTGTAAGTTATGACGTATTACTATATGACGATATACGTTATGCCGGAGTTCTATATGACGTTATACGTTATGACGCAATTACTATATGGCGTTATAGGATATGACGCATTACTCTTTTGACGTTATACGTTAAACCGTATTTGTATATGACGTTATACGTTATGACGTAATTCTATATGACGTTATACGTCATGTCGCCTTATTATATGACGTTATACGTCATGACGCAATGCTATATGACGTTATACGTTATGACGCATTACTATATGGCGTTATACGTTATGACGCATTACTATATGACGTTATTCGTTATAACGCATTGCTATATGGCGTTATACGTTATGACGCATTACTATATGACGTTATACGTCATGTCGCCTTATTATATGACATTATTCGTCATGACGCAATACTATATGACGTTATACGTTATGACGTATTACTATATGACGTTATACGTTAGGACGCATTACTATATGGCGTGATACGTTATGACACATTACTATATGACGTTATACGTTATGACGCATTACTATATGACGTTATACGTCATGTCGCCTTATTATATGACATTATTCGTCATGACGCAATACTATATGACGTTATACGTTATGACGCATTACTATATGGCGTTATACGTTATGACGCATTACTATATGACGTTATACGTTATGACGCATTACTATATGGCGTTATACGTTATGACGCATTACTATATGACGTTATACGTCATGTCGCCTTATTATATGACATTATTCGTCATGACGCAATACTATATGACGTTATACGTTATGACGCATTACTATATGACCTTGTAAGTTATGACGTATTACTATATGGCGTTATACGTTATGACGCATTACTATATGACGTTATACGTTATGACGCAATTACTATATGGCGTTATAGGATATGACGCATTACTCTTTTGACGTTATACGTTAAACCGTAATTGTATATGCCGTTATACGTTATGACGTAATTCTATATGACGTTATACGTCATGTCGCCTTATTATATGACGTTATACGTCATGACGCAATACTATATGACGTTATACGTTATGACGCATTACTATATGGCGTTATACGTTATGACGCATTACTATATGACGTTCTTCGTTATAACACATTGCTATATGGCGTTATACGTTATGACGCACTACTATATGACGTTATACGTCATGTCGCCTTATTATATGACATTATTCGTCATGACGCAATACTATATGACGTTATACGTTATGACGTATTACTATATGACGTTATACGTTATGACGCATTACTATATGGCGTTATACGTTATGACACATTACTATATGACGTTGTATGTTATGACGCATTACTATATGGCGTTATACGTTATGACGCATTACTATATGACGTTATACGTTATGACGCAATACTATATGACGTTATATGTTATGACGCATTACTATATGGCGTTATTCGTCATGACGCAATACTATATGACGTTATACGTTATGACGTATTACTATATGACGTTATACGTTATGACGCATTACTATATGGCGTTATACGTTATGACGCATTACTATATGACGTTATACGTTATGACGCATTACTATATGACGTTATACGTCATGTCGCCTTATTATATGACATTATTCGTCATGACGCAATACTATATGACGTTATACGTTATGACGTATTACTATATGACGTTATACGTTATGACGTTTTACTATGTGACGTTATACGTTATGACGTATTACTATATGACGTTATACGTTATGACGCATTACTATATGGCGTTATACGCTATGACACATTACTATATGACGTTATACGTTATGACGCATTACTATATGACGTTATACGTCATGTCGCCTTATTATATGACATTATTCGTCATGACGCAATACTATATGACGTTATACGTAATGACGTATTACTATATGACGTTATACGTTATGACGTTTTACTATGTGACGTTATACGTTATGCCGTAATTCTATATGACGTTATACGTCATGTCACCTTATATGACGTTATACGTCATGACGCAATACTATATGACGTTATACGTTATGACGCATTACTATATGACCTTGTAAGTTATGACGTATTACTATATGACGATATACGTTATGCCGGAGTTCTATATGACGTTATACGTTATGACGCAATTACTATATGGCGTTATAGGATATGACGCATTACTCTTTTGACGTTATACGTTAAACCGTATTTGTATATGACGTTATACGTTATGACGTAATTCTATATGACGTTATACGTCATGTCGCCTTATTATATGACGTTATACGTCATGACGCAATGCTATATGACGTTATACGTTATGACGCATTACTATATGGCGTTATACGTTATGACGCATTACTATATGACGTTATTCGTTATAACGCATTGCTATATGGCGTTATACGTTATGACGCATTACTATATGACGTTATACGTCATGTCGCCTTATTATATGACATTATTCGTCATGACGCAATACTATATGACGTTATACGTTATGACGTATTACTATATGACGTTATACGTTATGACGCATTACTATATGGCGTTATACGTTATGACACATTACTATATGACGTTATACGTTATGACGCATTACTATATGACGTTATACGTCATGTCGCCTTATTATATGACATTATTCGTCATGACGCAATACTATATGACGTTATACGTTATGACGCATTACTATATGGCGTTATACGTTATGACGCATTACTATATGACGTTATACGTTATGACGCATTACTATATGGCGTTATACGTTATGACGCATTACTATATGACGTTATACGTCATGTCGCCTTATTATATGACATTATTCGTCATGACGCAATACTATATGACGTTATACGTTATGACGTATTACTATATGACGTTATACGTTATGACGCATTACTATATGGCGTTATACGTTATGACGCATTACTATATGACGTTATACGTTATGACGCATTACTATATAACGTTATACGTCATGTCGCCTTATTATATGACATTATTCGTCATGACGCAATACTATATGACGTTATACGTTATGACGTATTACTATATGACGTTATACGTTATGACGTTTTACTATGTGACGTTATACGTTATGCCGTAATTCTATATGACGTTATACGTCATGTCACCTTATTATATGACGTTATACGCCATGATGCAATACTATATGACGTTATACGTTATGACGCATTACTATATGACCTTGTAAGTTATGACGTATTACTATATGACGATATGCGTTATGCCGGAATTCTATACGTCGTTATACGTTATGACGCAATTACTATATGGCGTTATAGGATATGACGCATTACTCTTTTGACGTTATACGTTAAACCGTAATTGTATATGACGTTATACGTTATGACGTAATTCTATATGACGTTATACGTCATGTCGCCTTATTATATGACGTTATACGTCATGACGCAATACTATATGACGTTATACGTTATGACGCATTACTATATGGCGTTATACGTTATGACGCATTACTATATGACGTTATTCGTTATAACGCATTGCTATATGGCGTTATACGTTATGACGCATCGCTATATGGCGTTATACGTTATGACGCATTACTATATGACGTTATACGTTATGACGCATTACTATATGGCGTTAGATGTTATGACGCAATACTATATGACGTTATACGTTATGACGCATTACTATATGGCGTTATACGTTATGACGCATTATTATATGACGTTATACGTTATGACGCATTACTATATGACGTTATACGTCATGTCGCCTTATTATATGACATTATTCGTCATGACGCAATACTATATGACGTTATACGTTATGACGCATTACTCTATGACGATATACGTTATGACGCATTACTATATGACGTTATACGTCATGACGCAATACTATATGATGTTATACGTTATGACGCATTACTATATGGCGTTATACGTTATGACGCATTACTATATGACTTTATACGTTAAACCGTAATTCTGTATAACGTTATACGTTATGACGCATTGCTATATGGCGTTATACGTTAAACCGTAATTCTGTATGACGTTATACGTTATGACGCATTGCTATATGGCGTTATACGTTAACCCGGTATTCTATATGACTTTATACGTTAAGACGTATTACTATGTGACGTTGTACGTTATGACGCATTGCTATATGGCGTTATACGTTAAACCGGAATTCTATATGACGTTATACGTCATGTCGCCTTATTATATGACATTATCCGTCATGACGCAATACTATATGACGTTATACGTTATGACGCATTACTCTATGACGATATACGTTATGACGCATTACTATATGACGTTATACGTCATGACGCAATACTATATGATGTTATACGTTATGACGTATTACTATATGACGTTATACGTTATGGCGCATTACTATATGGCGTTATACGTTATGACACATTACTATATGACGTTATACGTTATGACGCATTACTATATGACGTTATACGTCATGTCGCCTTATTATATGACATTATTCGTCATGACGCAATACTATATGACGTTATACGTTATGACGTATTACTATATGACGTTATACGTTATGGCGCATTACTATATGGCGTTATACGTTATGACACATTACTATATGACGTTATACGTTATGACGCATTACTATATGACGTTATACGTCATGTGGCCTTATTAAATGACATTATTCCTCATGACGCAATACTATATGACGTTATACGTTATGACGTATTACTATATGACGTTATACGTTATGACGTTTTACTATGTGACGTTATACGTTATGCCGTAATTCTATATGACGTTATACGTCATGTCACCTTATATGACGTTATACGTCACGACGCAATACTATATGACGTTGTACGTTATGACGCATTACTATATGACCTTGTAAGTTATGACGTATTACTATATGACGATATACGTTAAACCGTAATTGTATATGGCGTTATACGTTATGACGTAATTCTATATGACGTTATACGTCATGTCGCCTTATTATATGACGTTATACGTCATGACGCAATACTATATGACGTTATACGTTATGACGCATTACTATATGGCGTTATACGTTATGACGCATTACTATATGACGTTATTCGTTATAACACATTGCTATATGGCGTTATACGTTATGACGCATTACTATATGACGTTATACGTCATGTCGCCTTATTATATGACATTATTCGTCATGACGCAATACTATATGACGTTATACGTTATGACGTATTACTATATGACGTTATACGTTATGACGCATTACTATATGGCGTTATACGTTATGACACATTACTATATGACGTTATATGTTATGACGCATTACTATATGGCGTTATACGTTATGACGCATTACTATATGACGTTATACGTTATGACGCAATACTATATGACGTTATATGTTATGACGCATTACTATATGGCGTTATTCGTCATGACGCAATACTATATGACGTTATACGTTATGACGTATTACTATATGACGTTATACGTTATGACGCATTACTATATGGCGTTATACGTTATGACGCATTACTATATGACGTTATACGTTATGACGCATTCCTATATGACGTTATACGTCATGTCGCCTTATTATATGACATTATTCGTCATGACGCAATACTATATGACGTTATACGTTATGACGTATTTCTATATGACGTTATACGTTATGACGTTTTACTATGTGACGTTATACGTTATGACGTATTACTATATGACGTTATGCGTTATGACGCATTACTATATGGCGTTATACGTTATGACACATTACTATATGACGTTATACGTTATGACGCATTACTATATGACGTTATACGTCATGTCGCCTTATTATATGACATTATTCGTCATGACGCAATACTATATGACGTTATACGTTATGACGTATTACTATATGACGTTATACGTTATGACGTTTTACTATGTGACGTTATACGTTATGCCGTAATTCTATATGACGTTATACGTCATGTCACCTTATATGACGTTATACGTCATGGCGCAATACTATATGACGTTATACGTTATGACGCATTACTATATGACCTTGTAAGTTATGACGTATTACTATATGACGATATACGTTATGCCGGAGTTCTATATGACGTTATACGTTATGACGCAATTACTATATGGCGTTATAGGATATGACGCATTACTCTTTTGACGTTATACGTTAAACCGTATTTGTATATGACGTTATACGTTATGACGTAATTCTATATGACGTTATACGTCATGTCGCCTTATTATATGACGTTATACGTCATGACGCAATGCTATATGACCTTATACGTTATGACGCATTACTATATGGCGTTATACGTTATGACGCATTACTATATGACGTTATTCGTTATAACGCATTGCTATATGGCGTTATACGTTATGACGCATTACTATATGACGTTATACGTCATGTCGCCTTATTATATGACATTATTCGTCATGAAGCAATACTATATGACGTTATACGTTATGACGTATTACTATATGACGTTATACGTCATGTCACCTTATTATATGACGTTATACGTCATGACGCAATACTATATGACGTTATACGTTATGACGCATTACTATATGACCTTGTAAGTTATGACGTATTACTATATGACGATATACGTTATGCCGGAATTCTATATGACGTTATACGTTATGACGCAATTACTATATGGCGTTATAGGATATGACGCATTACTCTTTTGACGTTATACGTTAAACCGTAATTGTATATGACGTTATACGCTATGACGTAATTCTATATGACGTTATACGTCATGTCGCCTTATTATATGACGTTATACGTCATGACGCAATACTATATGACTTTATACGTTATGACGCATTACTATATGGCGTTATACGTTATGACGCATTACTATATGACGTTAATCGTTATAGCGCATTGCTATATGGCGTTATACGTTATGACGCATTGCTATATGGCGTTATACGTTATGACGCATTACTATATGACGTTATACGTTATGACGCATTACTATATGGCGTTAGATGTTATGACGCAATACTATATGACGTTATACGTTATGACGCATTACTATATGGCGTTATACGTTATGTCACATTACTATATGACGTTATATGTTATGACGCATTACTATATGACGTTATACGTCATGTCGCCTTATTATATGACATTATTCGTCATGACGCAATACTATATGACGTTATACGTTATGACGTATTACTATATAAAGTTATACGTTATCCCGGAATTCTATATGTCTTTATACGTTAAGACGTATTACCATGTGGCGTTATACGTTATGACGCATTGCTATGTGGCGTTATACGTTAAACCGGAATTCTATATGACGTTATACGTTATGACGCATTACTATATGACGTTATACGTCATGTCGCCTTATGATATGACATTATTCGTCATGACGCAATACTATATGACGTTATACGTTATGACGCATTACTCTATGACGATATACGTTATGACGCATTACTATATGACGTTATACGTCATGACGCAATACTATATGATGTTATACGTTATAACGCATTGCTATATGGCGTTATACGGTATGACGCATTGCTATATGGCGTTATACGTTATGACGCATTACTACATGACGTTATACGTTATGACGCATTACTATATGGCGTTTGATGTTATGACGCAATACTATATGACGTTATACGTTATGACGCATTACTACATGGCGTGATACGTTATGACGCATTACTATATGACGTTATACGTTATGACGCATTACTATATGACGTTATACGTCATGTCGCCTTATTATATGACATTATTCGTCATGACGCAATACTATATGACGTTATACGTTATGACGCATTACTCTATGACGATATACGTTATGACGCATTACTATATGACGTTATACGTCATGACGCAATACTATATGATGTTATACGTTATGTCGCATTACTATATGGCGTTATACGTTATCACGCATTACTATATGACTTTATACGTTATGACGCATTACTCTATGACGATATACGTTATGACGCATTACTATATGACGTTATACGTCATGACGCAATACTATATGATGTTATACGTTATGACGCATTACTATATGGCGTTATACGTTATGACGCATTACTATATGACTTTATACGTTAAACCGTAATTCTGTATAACGTTATACGTTATGACGCATTGCTATATGGCGTTATACGTTAACCCGGTATTCTATATGACTTTATACGTTAAGACGTATTACTATGTGACGTTGTACGTTATGACGCATTGCTATATGGCGTTATACGTTAAACCGGAATTCTATATGACGTTATACGTCATGTCGCCTTATTATATGACATTATTCGTCATGACGCAATACTATATGACGTTATACGTTATGACGCATTACTCTATGACGATATACGTTATGACGCATTACTATATGACGTTATACGTCATGACGCAATACTATATGATGTTATACGTTATGACGCATTACTATATGACGTTATACGTCATGTCGCCTTATTATATGACATTATTCGTCATGACGCAATACTATATGACGTTATACGTTATGACGTATTACTATATGACGTTATACGTTATGGCGCATTACTATATGGCGTTATACGTTATGACACATTACTATATGACGTTATACGTTATGACGCATTACTATATGACGTTATACGTCATGTCGCCTTATTATATGACATTATTCGTCATGACGCAATACTATATGACGTTATACGTTATGACGTATTACTATATGACGTTATACGTTATGACGTTTTACTATGTGACGTTATACGTTATGACGTATTACTATATGACGTTATACGTTATGACGCATTACTATATGGCGTTATACGTTATGACACATTACTATATGACGTTATACGTTATTACGCATTACTATATGACGTTATACGTCATGTCGCCTTATTATATGACATTATACGTCATGACGCAATACTATATGATGTTATACGTTATGACGCCTTATTATATGACATTATTCGTCATGACGCAATACTATATGACGTTATACGTTATGACGTATTACTATATGACGTTATACGTTATGACGCATTACTATATGGCGTTATACGTTATGACACATTACTATACGACGTTATATGTTATGACGCATTACTATATGGCGTTATACGTTATGACGCATTACTATATGATGTTATACGTTATGTCGCATTACTATATGGCGTTATACGTTATCACGCATTACTATATGACTTTATACGTTATGACGCATTACTCTATGACGATATACGTTATGACGCATTACTATATGACGTTATACGTCATGACGCAATACTATATGATGTTATACGTTATGACGCATTACTATATGGCGTTATACGTTATGACGCATTACTATATGACTTTATACGTTAAACCGTAATTCTGTATAACGTTATACGTTATGACGCATTGCTATATGGCGTTATACGTTAACCCGGTATTCTATATGACTTTATACGTTAAGACGTATTACTATGTGACGTTGTACGTTATGACGCATTGCTATATGGCGTTATACGTTAAACCGGAATTCTATATGACGTTATACGTCATGTCGCCTTATTATATGACATTATTCGTCATGACGCAATACTATATGACGTTATACGTTATGACGCATTACTCTATGACGATATACGTTATGACGCATTACTATATGACGTTATACGTCATGACGCAATACTATATGATGTTATACGTTATGACGCATTACTATATGACGTTATACGTCATGTCGCCTTATTATATGACATTATTCGTCATGACGCAATACTATATGACGTTATACGTTATGACGTATTACTATATGACGTTATACGTTATGGCGCATTACTATATGGCGTTATACGTTATGACACATTACTATATGACGTTATACGTTATGACGCATTACTATATGACGTTATACGTCATGTCGCCTTATTATATGACATTATTCGTCATGACGCAATACTATATGACGTTATACGTTATGACGTATTACTATATGACGTTATACGTTATGACGTTTTACTATGTGACGTTATACGTTATGACGTATTACTATATGACGTTATACGTTATGACGCATTACTATATGGCGTTATACGTTATGACACATTACTATATGACGTTATACGTTATTACGCATTACTATATGACGTTATACGTTATGACGTATTACTATATGACGTTATACGTTATGACACATTACTATATGACGTTATACGTTATGACGCATTACTATATGACGTTATACGTCATGTCGCCTTATTATATGACATTATTCCTCATGACGCAATACTATATGACGTTATACGTTATGACGTATTACTATATGACGTTATACGTTATGACGTTTTACTATGTGACGTTATACGTTATGCCGTAATTCTATATGACGTTATACGTCATGTCACCTTATATGACGTTATACGTCATGACGCAATACTATATGACGTTATACGTTATGACGCATTACTATATGACCTTGTAAGTTATGACGTATTACTATATGACGATATACGTTATGCCGGAGTTCTATATGACGTTATACGTTATGACGCAATTACTATATGGCGTTATAGGATATGACGCATTACTCTTTTGACGTTATACGTTAAACCGTAATTGTATATGGCGTTATACGTTATGACGTAATTCTATATGACGTTATACGTCATGTCGCCTTATTATATGACGTTATACGTCATGACGCAATACTATATGACGTTATACGTTATGACGCATTACTATATGGCGTTATACGTTATGACGCATTACTATATGACGTTATTCGTTATAACACATTGCTATATGGCGTTATACGTTATGACGCATTACTATATGACGTTATACGTCATGTCGCCTTATTATATGACATTATTCGTCATGACGCAATACTATATGACGTTATACGTTATGACGTATTACTATATGACGTTATACGTTATGACGCATTACTATATGGCGTTATACGTTATGACACATTACTATACGACGTTATATGTTATGACGCATTACTATATGGCGTTATACGTTATGACGCATTACTATATGACGTTATACGTTATGACGCAATACTATATGACGTTATATGTTATGACGCATTACTATATGGCGTTATTCGTCATGTCGCAATACTATATGACGTTATACGTTATGACGTATTACTATATGACGTTATACGTTATGACGCATTACTATATGGCGTTATACGTTATGACGCATTACTATATGACGTTATACGTTATGACGCATTCCTATATGACGTTATACGTCATGTCGCCTTATTATATGACATTATTCGTCATGACGCAATACTATATGACGTTATACGTTATGACGTATTTCTATATGACGTTATACGTTATGACGTTTTACTATGTGACGTTATACGTTATGACGTATTACTATATGACGTTATACGTTATGACGCATTACTATATGGCGTTATACGTTATGACACATTACTATATGACGTTATACGTTATGACGCATTACTATATGACGTTATACGTCATGTCGCCTTATTATATGACATTATTCGTCATGACGCAATACTATATGACGTTATACGTTATGACGTATTACTATATGACGTTATACGTTATGACGTTTTACTATGTGACGTTATACGTTATGCCGTAATTCTATATGACGTTATACGTCATGTCACCTTATATGACGTTATACGTCATGGCGCAATACTATATGACGTTATACGTTATGACGCATTACTATATGACCTTGTAAGTTATGACGTATTACTATATGACGATATACGTTATGCCGGAGTTCTATATGACGTTATACGTTATGACGCAATTACTATATGGCGTTATAGGATATGACGCATTACTCTTTTGACGTTATACGTTAAACCGTATTTGTATATGACGTTATACGTTATGACGTAATTCTATATGACGTTATACGTCATGTCGCCTTATGATATGACGTTATACGTCATGACGCAATGCTATATGACCTTATACGTTATGACGCATTACTATATGGCGTTATACGTTATGTCGCATTACTATATGACGTTATATGTTATGACGCATTACTATATGACGTTATACGTCATGTCGCCTTATTATATGACATTATTCGTCATGACGCAATACTATATGACGTTATACGTTATGACGTATTACTATATAAAGTTATACGTTATCCCGGAATTCTATATGTCTTTATACGTTAAGACGTATTACCATGTGGCGTTATACGTTATGACGCATTGCTATGTGGCGTTATACGTTAAACCGGAATTCTATATGACGTTATACGTTATGACGCATTACTATATGACGTTATACGTCATGTCGCCTTATGATATGACATTATTCGTCATGACGCAATACTATATGACGTTATACGTTATGACGCATTACTCTATGACGATATACGTTATGACGCATTACTATATGACGTTATACGTCATGACGCAATACTATATGATGTTATACGTTATAACGCATTGCTATATGGCGTTATACGGTATGACGCATTGCTATATGGCGTTATACGTTATGACGCATTACTATATGACGTTATACGTTATGACGCATTACTATATGGCGTTTGATGTTATGACGCAATACTATATGACGTTATACGTTATGACGCATTACTACATGGCGTTATACGTTATGACGCATTACTATATGACGTTATACGTTATGACGCATTACTATATGACGTTATACGTCATGTCGCCTTATTATATGACATTATTCGTCATGACGCAATACTATATGACGTTATACGTTATGACGCATTACTCTATGACGATATACGTTATGACGCATTACTATATGACGTTATACGTCATGACGCAATACTATATGATGTTATACGTTATGTCGCATTACTATATGGCGTTATACGTTATCACGCATTACTATATGACTTTATACGTTATGACGCATTACTCTATGACGATATACGTTATGACGCATTACTATATGACGTTATACGTCATGACGCAATACTATATGATGTTATACGTTATGACGCATTACTATATGGCGTTATACGTTATGACGCATTACTATATGACTTTATACGTTAAACCGTAATTCTGTATAACGTTATACGTTATGACGCATTGCTATATGGCGTTATACGTTAACCCGGTATTCTATATGACTTTATACGTTAAGACGTATTACTATGTGACGTTGTACGTTATGACGCATTGCTATATGGCGTTATACGTTAAACCGGAATTCTATATGACGTTATACGTCATGTCGCCTTATTATATGACATTATTCGTCATGACGCAATACTATATGACGTTATACGTTATGACGCATTACTCTATGACGATATACGTTATGACGCATTACTATATGACGTTATACGTCATGACGCAATACTATATGACGTTATACGTTATGACGCATTACTATATGACGTTATACGTCATGTCGCCTTATTATATGACATTATTCGTCATGACGCAATACTATATGACGTTATACGTTATGACGTATTATTATATGACGTTATACGTTATGGCGCATTACTATATGGCGTTATACGTTATGACACATTACTATATGACGTTATACGTTATGACGCATTACTATATGACGTTATACGTCATGTCGCCTTATTATATGACATTATTCGTCATGACGCAATACTATATGACGTTATACGTTATGACGTATTACTATATGACGTTATACGTTATGACGTTTTACTATGTGACGTTATACGTTATGACGTATTACTATATGACGTTATACGTTATGACGCATTACTATATGGCGTTATACGTTATGACACATTACTATATGACGTTATACGTTATTACGCATTACTATATGACGTTATACGTCATGTCGCCTTATTATATGACATTATACGTCATGACGCAATACTATATGATGTTATACGTTATGACGCATTACTATATGGCGTTATACGTTATGACGCATTACTATATGACTTTATACGTTAAACCGTAATTCTGTATAACGTTATACGTTATGACGCATTGCTATATGGCGTTATATGTTAAACCGTAATTCTGTATGACGTTATACGGTATGACGCATTACTATATGACGTTATACGTTATGACGCATTACTATATGGCGTTATACGTTATGACGCATTACTATATGACGTCATTCGTTATAACGCATTGCTATATGGCGTTATACGGTATGACGCATTGCTATATGGCGTTATACGTCATGTCGCCTTATTATATGACATTATTCCTCATGACGCAATACTATATGACGTTATACGTTATGACGTATTACTATATGACGTTATACGTTATGACGTTTTACTATGTGACGTTATACGTTATGCCGTAATTCTATATGACGTTATACGTCATGTCACCTTATATGACGTTATACGTCATGACGCAATACTATATGACGTTATACGTTATGACGCATTACTATATGACCTTGTAAGTTATGACGTATTACTATATGACGATATACGTTATGCCGGAGTTCTATATGACGTTATACGTTATGACGCAATTACTATATGGCGTTATAGGATATGACGCATTACTCTTTTGACGTTATACGTTAAACCGTAATTGTATATGGCGTTATACGTTATGACGTAATTCTATATGACGTTATACGTCATGTCGCCTTATTATATGACGTTATACGTCATGACGCAATACTATATGACGTTATACGTTATGACGCTTTACTATATGGCGTTATACGTTATGACGCATTACTATATGACGTTATTCGTTATAACACATTGCTATATGGCGTTATACGTTATGACGCATTACTATATGACGTTATACGTCATGTCGCCTTATTATATGACATTATTCGTCATGACGCAATACTATATGACGTTATACGTTATGACGTATTACTATATGACGTTATACGTTATGACGCATTACTATATGGCGTTATACGTTATGACACATTACTATATGACGTTATACGTTATGACGCATTACTATATGGCGTTATACGTTATGACACATTACTATATGACGTTATACGTTATTACGCATTACTATATGACGTTATACGTCATGTCGCCTTATTATATGACATTATACGTCATGACGCAATACTATATGATGTTATACGTTATGACGCATTACTATATGGCGTTATACGTTATGACGCATTACTATATGACGTTATACGTTATGACGCATTACTATATGACGTTATACGTTATGACGCATTCCTATATGACGTTATACGTCATGTCGCCTTATTATATGACATTATTCGTCATGACGCAATACTATATGACGTTATACGTTATGACGTATTACTATATGACGTTATACGTTATGACGTTTTACTATGTGACGTTATACGTTATGACGTATTACTATATGACGTTATACGTTATGACGCATTACTATATGGCGTTATACGTTATGACACATTACTATATGACGTTATACGTTATGACGCATTACTATATGACGTTATACGTCATGTCGCCTTATTATATGACATTATTCGTCATGACGCAATACTATATGACGTTATACGTTATGACGTATTACTATATGACGTTATACGTTATGACGTTTTACTATGTGACGTTATACGTTATGCCGTAATTCTATATGACGTTATACGTCATGTCACCTTATATGACGTTATACGTCATGGCGCAATACTATATGACGTTATACGTTATGACGCATTACTATATGACCTTGTAAGTTATAACGTATTACTATATGACGATATACGTTATGCCGGAGTTCTATATGACGTTATACGTTATGACGCAATTACTATATGGCGTTATAGGATATGACGCATTACTATATGACGTTATACGTTATGACGTATTACTATGAGACGTTATCCGTTATGACGTAATGCTGTACGAAGTTATACCGTATGACGAATTACTGTATGACGTTATACGTTATGACGAATTACTATATGACGTTATACGTTAAACCGTAATTCTATGTGGCGCTATACGTTATGACGCATTACTATATGATGTTATACGTTATTACGCATTACTATATGACGTTATACGTTATGACGTATTACTACGTGACGTTAAACATTATGCCGTAATTCGATATGACGTTATACGTTATGACCCATTGCTATATGGCGTTATACGTTAAACCGGAATTCTATATGACTTTATACGTTATGACGCATTGCTATATGGCGTTATACGTTAAACCGGAATTCTATATGATGTTATACGTTATGACGCATTACTGTATGATCTTAGACGTTAAACCGTAATTCTGTATGACGTTATATGTTATGACGTTTTACTATGTGATGTTGTACGTTATGCCGTACTTCTATATGACGTTATACGCAAAACCGTAATTCTACGTGACGTTATACGTTATGATGCATTACTATATGTCGTTATACGTTATGACGTATTACTACGTGACGTTATACGTTACGTCGTAATTCTATATGACGTTATACGTTATGACGCATTACTATATGACCTTGTAAGTTATGACGTATTACTATATGACGATATACGTTATGCCGGAATTCTATATGACGTTATACGTTATGACGCAATTAGTATATGGCGTTATAGGATATGACGCATTACTCTTTTGACGTTATACGTTAAACCGTAATTCTATATGACGTGATTCGTTATGACGCATTGCTATATGGCGTTATACGTTATGACGCATTGCTATATGGCGTTATACGTTATGACGCATTACTATATGACGTTATACGTAATACCGTAATTCTATATGACGTTATACGTCATGACGCATTGATATATGGCGTTATACGTTATGACGAATTACTATGTCACGTTATACGTTATGCCGTAATTCTATGTGACGTTATACGTTATGATGCATTGCTATATGGCGTTATACGTTGTGACGTATTACTATGTGACGTTATACGTTATGACGTATTACTATATGACGTTATACGTTATGACGTATTACTATATGACGTTATACGTTATGACGCATTACTATATGACTTTATACGTTAAACCGTAATTCTGTATAACGTTATACGTTATGACGCATTGCTATATGGCGTTATACGTTATGACGTAATTCTATATGACGTTGTACGTCATGACGCCTTACTATATGGCGTTATACGTAATACCGTAATTCTATATGACGTTATACGTCATGACGCATTGATATATGGCGTTATACGTTATGACGCATTACTATATGACTTTATACGTTAAACCGTAATTCTGTATAACGTTATACGTTATGACGCATTGCTATATGGCGTTATATGTTAAACCGGAATTCTATATGACGTTATACGGTATGACGCATTGCTATATGGCGTTATACTTTATGACGCATTACTATATGACATTATTCGTCATGACGCAATACTATATGACGTTATACGTTATGACGTATTACTATATGACGTTATACGTTATGACGCATTACTATATGACTTTATACGTTAAACCGTAATTCTGTATAACGTTATACGTTATGACGCATTGCTATATGGCGTTATACGTTATGACGTAATTCTATATGACGTTGTACGTCATGACGCCTTACTATATGGCGTTATACGTAATACCGTAATTCTATATGACGTTATACGTTATGACGTATTACTATATGACGTTATACGTTATGGCGCATTACTATATGGCGTTATACGTTATGACACATTACTATATGACGTTATACGTTATGACGCATTACTATATGACGTTATACGTCATGTCGCCTTATTATATGACATTATTCGTCATGACGCAATACTATATGACGTTATACGTTATGACGTATTACTATATGACGTTATACGTTATGACGTTTTACTATGTGACGTTATACGTTATGACGTATTACTATATGACGTTATACGTTATGACGCATTACTATATGGCGTTATACGTTATGACACATTACTATATGACGTTATACGTTATTACGCATTACTATATGACGTTATACGTCATGTCGCCTTATTATATGACATTATACGTCATGACGCAATACTATATGATGTTATACGTTATGACGCATTACTATATGGCGTTATACGTTATGACGCATTACTATATGACGTTATACGTTATGACGCATTACTATATGACGTTATACGTTAAACCGTAATTCTATATGACGTTATACGGTATGACGCATTACTGTATGACGTTGTAAGTTATGACGCAATACTATATGACGTTATACGTTATGACGCATTACTGTATGACGTTGTAAGTTATGACGCAATACTATATGACGTTATACGTTATGACGCATTACTATATTTCGTTATACGTTATGACGCATTACTATATGACGTTATACGTTATGACGCATTGCTATATGGCGTTATACGTTATGACGCATTACTATATGACGTTATGCGTAATACCGTAATTCTATAGGACGCTATACGTTATGACGCATTACTATATGACGTTATACGTTAAACCGTAATTCTGTATGACGTTATACGTTATGACGCATTACTATATGACGTTATACGTTATGACGTATTACTATGAGACGTTATCCGTTATGACGTAATGCTGTACGACGTTATACCGTATGACGAATTACTGCATGACGTTATACGTTATGACGAATTACTATATGACGTTATACGTTAAACCGTAATTCTATGTGGCGCTATACGTTATGACGCATTACTATATGATGTTATACGTTATTACGCATTACTATATGACGTTATACGTTATGACGTATTACTACGTGACGTTAAACATTATGCCGTAATTCGATATGACGTTATACGTTATGACCCATTGCTATATGGCGTTATACGTTAAACCGGAATTCTATATGACTTTATACGTTATGACGCATTGCTATATGGCGTTATACGTTAAACCGGAATTCTATATGATGTTATACGTTATGACGCATTACTGTATGATATTAGACGTTAAACCGTAATTCTGTATGACGTTATATGTTATGACGTTTTACTATGTGACGTTGTACGTTATGCCGTACTTCTATATGACGTTATACGCAAAACCGTAATTCTACGTGACGTTATACGTTATGATGCATTACTATATGTCGTTATACGTTATGACGTATTACTACGTGACGTTATACGTTACGTCGTAATTCTATATGACGTTATACGTTATGACGCATTACTATATGACCTTGTAAGTTATGACGTATTACTATATGACGATATACGTTATGCCGGAATTCTATATGACGTTATACGTTATGACGCAATTACTATATGGCGTTATAGGATATGACGCATTACTCTTTTGACGTTATACGTTAAACCGTAATTCTATATGACGTGATTCGTTATGACGCATTGCTATATGGCGTTATACGTTATGACGCATTGCTATATGGCGTTATACGTTATGACGCATTACTATATGACGTTATACGTAATACCGTAATTCTATATGACGTTATACGTCATGACGCATTGATATATGGCGTTACACGTTATGACGAATTACTATGTCACGTTATACGTTATGCCGTAATTCTATGTGACGTTATACGTTATGATGCATTGCTATATGGCGTTATACGTTGTGACGTATTACTATGTGACGTTATACGTTATGACGTATTACTATATGACGTTATACGTCATGTCGCCTTATTATATGACATTATTCGTCATGACGCAATACTATATGACGTTATACGTTATGACGTATTACTATATGACGTTATACGTTATCCCGGTATTCTATCTGACTTTATACGTTAAGACGTATTACTATGTGACGTTATACGTTATGACGCATTGCTATGTGGCGTTATACGTTAAACCGGAATTCTATATGACGTTATACGGTATGACGCATTGCTATATGGCGTTATACTTTATGACGCATTACTATATGACATTATTCGTCATGACGCAATACTATATGACGTTATACGTTATGACGTATTACTATATGACGTTATACGTTATGACGCATTACTATATGACTTTATACGTTAAACCGTAATTCTGTATAACGTTATACGTTATGACGCATTGCTATATGGCGTTATACGTTATGACGTAATTCTATATGACGTTGTACGTCATGACGCCTTACTATATGGCGTTATACGTAATACCGTAATTCTATATGACGTTATACGTCATGACGCATTGATATATGGCGTTATACGTTATGACGCATTACTATATGACTTTATACGTTAAACCGTAATTCTGTATAACGTTATACGTTATGACGCATTGCTATATGGCGTTATATGTTAAACCGTAATTCTGTATGACGTTATACGTTATGGCGCATTACTATATGACGTTATACGTTATGACGCATTACTATATGGCGTTATACGTTATGACGCATTACTATATGACGTCATTCGTTATAACGCTTTGCTATATGGCGTTATACGGTATGACGCATTGCTATATGGCGTTATACGTTAAACCGGAATTCTATATGACGTTATACGGTATGACGCATTACTATATGACGTTATACGTTATGACGCATTGCTATATGGCGTTAGACGTTATGACGCAATACTATATGACGTTGTATGTTATGACGCATTACTATATGGCGTTAGATGTTATGACGCAATACTATATGACGTTATACGTTATCCCGGAATTCTGTATGTCTTTATACGTTAAGACGTATTACCATGTGGCGTTATACGTTATGACGCATTGCTATGTGGCGTTATGCGTTAAACCGGAATTCTATATGACGTTATACGATAAGACGCATTACTATATGACGTTATACGTCATGTCGCCTTATTATATGACGTTATACGTCATGACGCAATACTATATGACGTTATACGTTATGACGCATTACTATATGGCGTTATACGTAATACCGTAATTCTATATGACGTTATACGTCATGACGCATTGATATATGGCGTTATACGTTATGAAGTATTACTATGTCACGTTAGACGTTAAACCGTAATTCTGTATGACGTTATACGTTATGACGTTTTACTATGTGACGTTATACGTTATGCCGTACTTCTGTATGACGTTATACGTCATGCCGCTTTATTATATGACTTTATACGTCATGACGCAATACTATATGACGTTATACACTATGACGTATTACTATATGACGTTATACGTTAAACCGTAATTCTATATGACGTTATACGCAAAACCGTAATTCTACGTGACGTTATACGTTATGCCGTACTTCTATATGACGTTATACGTCATGTCGCCTTATTATATGACTTTATACGTCATGACGCAATACTATATGACGTTATACGTTATGACGCATTACTATATGACGTTATACGTTATGACGTATTACTATATGACGTTATACGTTAAACCGTAATTCTATATGACCTTATACGGTATGACGCATTACTGTATGACGTTGTAAGTTATGACGCAATACTATATGACGTTATACGTTATGACGCATTACTATATTTCGTTATACGTTATGACGCATTACTATATGACGTTATACGTTATGACGCATTGCTATATGGCGTTATACGTTATGACGTATTACTATGAGACGTTATCCGTTATGACGTAATGCTATACGACGTTATACCGTATGTCGAATTACTGTATGACGTTATACGTTATGACGCATTACTATATGACGTTATACGTTAAACTGTAATTCTATGTGGCGCTATACGTTATGACGCATTACTATATGATGTTATACGTTATTACGCATTACTATATGACGTTATACGTTATGACGTATTACTACGTGACGTTAAACATTATGCCGTAATTCGATATGACGTTATACGTTATGACGCATTGCTATATGGCGTTATACGTTAAACCGGAATTCTATATGACTTTATACGTTATGACGCATTGCTATATGGCGTTATACGTTAAACCGGAATTCTATATGATGTTATACGTTATGACGCATTACTGTATGACGTTAGACGTTAAACCGTAATTCTGAATGACGTTATACGTTATGACGTTTTACTATGTGACGTTATACGTTATGCCGTACTTCTATATGACGTTATACGCAAAACCGTAATTCTACGTGACGTTATACGTTATGACGTACTTCTATGTGACTTTATACGTTATGACGTAATTCTGTGTGACGTTGTACGTCATGACGCCTTACTATATGGCGTTATACGTAATACCGTCATTCTATATGACGCTATACGTCATGACGCATTGATATTTGGCGTTATACGTTATGAAGTATTACTATGTCACGTTATACGTTATGCCGTAATTCTATGTGACGTTATACGTTATGATGCATTACTATATGTCGTTATACGTTATGACGTATTACTACGTGACGTTATACGTTACGACGTAATTCTATATGACGTTATACGTCATGACGCATTGATATATGGCGTTATACGTTATGAAGTATTACTATGTCACGTTATACGTTAAACCGTAATTCTATATGACGTTATACGCGAAACCGTAATTTTACGTGACGTTATACGTTATGCCGTACTTCTGTATGACGTTATACGTCCTGCCGCTTTATTATATGACTTTATACGTCATGACGCAATACTATATGACGTTATACGCTATGACGTATTACTATATGACGTTATACGTTAAACCGTAATTCTATATGACGTTATACGCAAAACCGTAATTCTACGTGACGTTATACGTTATGCCGTACTTCTGTATGACGTTATACGTCATGTCGCCTTATTATATGACTTTATACGTCATGACGCAATACTATATGACGTTATACGTTATGACGCATTACTATATGACGTTATACGTTATGACGTTTTACTATATGACGTTATACGTTAAACCGTAATTCTATATGACGTTATACGGTATGACGCATTACTGTATGACGTTGTAAGTTATGACGCAATACTATATGACGTTATACGTTATGACGCATTACTATATTTCGTTATACGTTATGACGCATTACTATATGACGTTATACGTTATGACGCATAGCTATATGGCGTTATACGTTATGACGCATTACTATATGACGTTATACGTAATACCGTAATTCTATATGACGTTATACGCAAAACCGTAATTCTACGTGACGTTATACGTTATGCCGTACTTCTATATGACGTTATACGTCATGTCGCCTTATTATATGACTTTATACGTCATGACGCAATACTATATGACGTTATACGTTATGACGCATTACTATATGACGTTATACGTTATGACGTTTTACTATATGACGTTATACGTTAAACCGTAATTCTATATGACCTTATACGGTATGACGCATTACTGTATGACGTTGTAAGTTATGACGCAATACTATATGACGTTATACGTTATGACGCATTACTATATTTCGTTATACGTTATGACGCATTACTATATGACGTTATACGTTATGACGTATTACTATGAGACGTTATCCGTTATGACGTAATGCTGTACGACGTTATACCGTATGACGAATTACTGTATGACGTTATACGTTATGACGAATTACTATATGACGTTATACGTTAAACCGTAATTCTATGTGGCGCTATACGTTATGACGCATTACTATATGATGTTATACGTTATTACGCATTACTATATGACGTTATACGTTATGACGTATTACTACGTGACGTTAAACATTATGCCGTAATTCGATATGACGTTATACGTTATGACCCATTGCTATATGGCGTTATACGTTAAACCGGAATTCTATATGACTTTATACGTTATGACGCATTGCTATATGGCGTTATACGTTAAACCGGAATTCTATATGATGTTATACGTTATGACGCATTACTGTATGACGTTAGACGTTAAACCGTAATTCTGAATGACGTTATACGTTATGACATTTTACTATGTGACGTTATACGTTATGCCGTAATTTTATATGACATTATACGGTATTACGAATTACTGTATGACGTTATACGTTATGACGCATTGCTATATGGCGTTATACGTTAAACCGGAATTCTATATGATGTTATACGTTATGACGCATTACTGTATGATATTAGACGTTAAACCGTAATTCTGTATGACGTTATATGTTATGACGTTTTACTATGTGACGTTGTACGTTATGCCGTACTTCTATATGACGTTATACGCAAAACCGTAATTCTACGTGACGTTATACGTTATGATGCATTACTATATGTCGTTATACGTTATGACGTATTACTACGTGACGTTATACGTTACGTCGTAATTCTATATGACGTTATACGTTATGACGCATTACTATATGACCTTGTAAGTTATGACGTATTACTATATGACGATATACGTTATGCCGGAATTCTATATGACGTTATACGTTATGACGCAATTACTATATGGCGTTATAGGATATGACGCATTACTCTTTTGACGTTATACGTTAAACCGTAATTCTATATGACGTGATTCGTTATGACGCATTGCTATATGGCGTTATACGTTATGACGCATTGCTATATGGCGTTATACGTTATGACGCATTACTATATGACGGTATACGTAATACCGTAATTCTATATGACGTTATACGTCATGACGCATTGATATATGGCGTTATACGTTATGACGAATTACTATGTCACGTTATACGTTATGACGTATTACTATATGACGTTATACGTCATGTCGCCTTATTATATGACATTATTCGTCATGACGCAATACTATATGACGTTATACGTTATGACGTATTACTATATGACGTTATACGTTATCCCGGTATTCTATCTGACTTTATACGTTAAGACGTATTACTATGTGACGTTATACGTTATGACGCATTGCTATGTGGCGTTATACGTTAAACCGGAATTCTATATGACGTTATACGGTATGACGCATTCCTATATGACGTTATACGTTATGACGCATTGCTATATGGCGTTAGACGTTATGACGCAATACTATATGACGTTATACGTTATGACGCATTACTATATGACGATATACGTTATGACGCATTACTATATGACGTTAAACGTCATGACGGAATACTATATGATGTTATACGTTGTGACGTATTACGATGTGATGTTATACGTTATGACGTATTTCTTTATGACGTTATACGTTATGACGCATTGCTATATGGCGTTATACGTTATGACGCAATACTATATGGCGTTATACGTTAAACCGGAATTCTATATGACGTTATACGGTATGACGCATTCCTATATGACGTTATACGTTATGACGCATTGCTATATGGCGTTAGACGTTATGACGCAATACTATATGACGTTATACGTTATGACACATTACTATATGGCGTTATACGTTATGACGCATTACTATATGACGTTATACGTAATACCGTAATTCTATATGACGTTATACGTCATGCCGCTTTATTATATGACTTTATACGTCATGACGCAATACGATATGACGTTATACGCTATGACGCAATTACTATATGGCGTTATAGGATATGACGCATTACGCTTTTGACGTTATACGTTAAACCTTAATTCTATATGACGTGATTCGTTATGACGCATTGCTATATGGCGTTATACGTTATGACGCATTGCTATATGGCGTTATACGTTATGACGCATTACTGTATGACGTTAGACGTTAAACCGTAATTCTGTATGACGTTATACGTTATGAAGTTTTACTATGTGACGTTATACGTTATGCCGTACTTCTGTATGACGTTATACGTCATGCCGCTTTATTATATGACTTTATACGTCATGACGCAATACTATATGACGTTATACGCTATGACGTATTACTATATGACGTTATATGTTAAACCGTAATTCTATATGACGTTATACGCAAAACCGTAATTCTACGTGACGTTATACGTTAAGCCGTACTTCTATATGACGTTATACGTCATGTCGCCTTATTATATGACTCTATACGTCATGACGCAATACTATATGACGTTATACGTTATGACGCATTACTATATGACGTTCTACGTTATGACGTTTTACTATATGACGTTATACGTTAAACCGTAATTCTATATGACGTTATTCGGTATGACGCATTACTGTATCACGTTGTAAGTTATGACGCAATACTATATGACGTTATACGTTATGACGCATTACTATATTTCGTTATACGTTATGACGCATTACTATGTGACGTTATACGTTATGACGCATTACTATATGACCTTGTAAGTTATGACGTATTACTATATGACGATATACGTTATGACGCATTGCTATATGGCGTTAGACGTTATGACGCAATACTATATGACGTTATACGTTATGACGCATTACTATATGGCGTTATACGTTATGACGCATTACTATATGACGTTATTAGTTATAACGCATTGCTATGTGGCGTTATACGTTATGACGCATTGCTATATGGCGTTATACGTTATGACGCATTACTATATGACGTTATAAGTTATGACGCATTACTATATGGCGTTATACGTTATGACGCATTACTATATGACGTTATACGTTATGACGCAATACTATATGACGTTATAAGTTATGACGCATTACTATATGGCGTTATACGTTATGACGCATTACTATATGACGTTATACGTTATGACGCATTACTATATGACGTTATTCGTTATAACGCATTGCTATGTGGCGTTATACGTTATGACGCATTGCTATATGGCGTTATACGTTATGACGCATTACTATATGACGTTATTCGTTATAACGCATTGCTATATGGCGTTATACGTTATGACGCATTGCTATATGGCGTTATACGTTATGACGCATTACTATATGACGTTATACGTTATGACGGATTACTATATGGCGTTAGACGTTATGACGCAATACTATATGACGTTATACGTTATAACGCATTGCTATATGGCGTTATACGTTACGACGCATTGCTATATGGCGTTATACGTTATGACGCATTACTATATGACGTTATACGTTATGACGGATTACTATATGGCGTTAGACGTTATGACGCAATACTATATGACGTTATACGTTATGACGCATTACTATGTGACGTTATAAGTTATGAGGTAATTATATATGACGTTATACGTTATGACGTATTACTATGTGATGTTCTACGTTATGAGGTAAATCTATATGACGTTATACGTCATGTCGCCTTATTATATGACGTTATACGTTATGACGCATTACTATATGACGTTATTCGTTATAACGCATTGCTATATGGCGTTATACGTTATGACGCATTGCTATATGGCGTTATACGTTATGACGCATTACTATATGACGTTATACGTTATGACGGATTACTATATGGCGTTAGACGTTATGTCGGAATTCTATATGACGTTATACGTTATGACGCAATTACTATATGGCGTTATAGGATATGACGCATTACTCTTTTGACGTTATACGTTAAACCGTAATTTTATATGACGTTATACGTTATGAAGTAATTCTATATGACGTTATACGTCATGTCGCCTTATTATATGACGTTATACGTCACGACGCAATACTATATGGCGTTAGACGTTATGACGCAATACTATATGACGTTATAAGTTATGACGCATTACTATATGGCGTTATACGTTATGACGCATTACTATATGAGGTTATACGTTATGACGCATTACTATATGACGTTATACGTCATGTCGCCTTATTATATGACATTATTCGTCATGACGCAATACTATATGACGTTATACGTTATGACGTATTACTATATGACGTTATACGTTATTCCGGAATTCTATATGACTATATACGTTAAGACGTATTACTATGTGACGTTGTACGTCATGTCGCCTTATTATATGACGTTATACGTTATGACGCATTACTATATGGCGTTATACGTTATGACGCATTACTATATGACGTTATTCGTTATAACGCATTGCTATATGGCGTTATACGTTATGACGCATTGCTATATGGCGTTATACGTTATGACGCATTGCTATATGGCGTTATACGTTATGACGCAATACTATATGACGTTATACAATATGACGCATTACTATATGACGTTATCCGTTAAACCGGAATTCTATATGACGATATACGTCATGACGTAATACTATATGACGTTATACGTTATGACGTATTACTATGTGACGTCATAAGTTATGACGTAATTCTATATGACGTTATACGTTATGACGTATTACTATATGATGTTCTACGTTATGAGGTAAATCTATATGACGTTATACGTCATGACGCAATACTATATGACGTTATACGTTATGACGCATTACTATATGGCGTTATACGTTATGACGCATTGCTATATGGCGTTATACGTTAAACCGGAATTCTATATGACGTTATACGTCATGACGTAATACTATATGACGTTATACGTTATGACGTTTTACTATGTGACGTTATTCGTTATGACGTAATGCTATACGACGTTATACGGTATGACGAATTACTGTATGACGTTATACGTTATGACGTATTACTATGTGACGTTATAAGTTATGACGTAATTCTATATGACGTTATACGTTATGACGCATTACTATATGACGTTATTCGTTATAACGCATTGCTATATGGCGTTATAAGTTATGACGCATTGCTATATGGCGTTATACGTTATGACGCATTACTATATGACATTATACGTCATAACGCAATACTACATGACGTTATACGTTATGACGCATTACTATATGGCGTTATACGTTATGACGCATTACTATATGACGTTATTCGTTATAACGCATTGCTATATGGCGTTATACGTTACGACGCATTGCTATATGGCGTTATACGTTATGACGCATTACTATATGACGTTATACGTTATGACGGATTACTATATGGCGTTAGACGTTATGACGCAATACTATATGACGTTATACGTTATGACGCATTACTATGTGACGTTATAAGTTATGAGGTAATTATATATGACGTTATACGTTATGACGTATTACTATGTGATGTTCTACGTTATGAGGTAAATCTATATGACGTTATACGTCATGTCGCCTTATTATATGACGTTATACGTTATGACGCATTACTATATGACGTTATTCGTTATAACGCATTGCTATATGGCGTTATACGTTATGACGCATTGCTATATGGCGTTATACGTTATGACGCATTACTATATGACGTTATACGTTATGACGGATTACTATATGGCGTTAGACGTTATGACGCAATACTATATGACGTTATAAGTTATGACGCATTACTATATGGCGTTATACGTTATGACGCATTACTATATGACGTTATACGTTATGACGCATTACTATATGACGTTATACGTCATGTCGCCTTATTATATGACATTATTCGTCATGACGCAATACTATATGACGTTATACGTTATGACGTATTACTATATGACGTTATACGTTATTCCGGAATTCTATATGACTATATACGTTAAGACGTATTACTATGTGACGTTGTACGTCATGTCGCCTTATTATATGACATTATTCGTCATGACGCAATACTATATGACGTTATACGTTATGACGCATTACTATATTACGATATACGTTATGACGCATTACTATATGACGTTATACGTCATGACGCAATACTATATGATGTTATACGTTATGACGCATTGCTATATGGCGTTATACGTTAAACCGGAATTCTATATGACGTCATAAGTTATGACGTAATTCTATATGACGTTATACGTCATGTCGCTTTATTATATGACGTTATACGTCATGACGCAATACTATATGATGTTATACGTTATGACGCATTACTATATGGCGTTATACGTTATGACGCATTACTATATGACTTTATACGTTAAACCGTAATTCTGTATAACGTTATACGTTATGACGCATTGCTATATGGCGTTATACGATATGACGCATTACTATGAGACGTTATTCGTTATGACGTAATGCTATACGACGTTATACGGTATGACGAATTACTGTATGACGTTATACGTTATGACGCATTACTATATGGCGTTATACGTTATGACGCATTACTATATGACTTTATACGTTAAGACGTATTACTATGTGACGTTATACGTCATGTCGCCTTATTATATGACGTTATACGTCATGACGCAATACTATATGATGTTATACGTTATGACGCATTGCTATATGGCGTTATACGTTAAACCGGAATTCTATATGACGTTATAAGTTATGACGTAATTCTATATGACGTTATACGTCATGTCGCTTCATTATATGACGTTATACGTCATGACGCAATACTAAATGACGTTATACGTTATGACGCAATACTATATGGCGTTATACGTTATGACGCATTACTATATGACTTTATACGTTAAACCGTAATTCTGTATACCGTTATACGTTATGACGCATTGCTATATGGCGTTATACGATATGACGTATTACTATGAGACGTTATTCGTTATGACGTAATGCTATACGACGTTATACGGTATGACGAATTACTGTATGACGTTATTCGTTATGACGCATTACTATATGACGTTATCCGTTAAACCGGAATTCTATATGACGTTATACGTCATGACGTAATACTATATGACGTTATACGTTATGACGTATTACTATGTGACGTTATAAGTTATGACGTAATTCTATATGACGTTATACTTTATGACGTATTACTATGTGATTTTCTACGTTATGAGGTAAATCTATATGACGTTATACGTCATGACGCAATACTATATGACGTTATACGTTATGACGCATTACTATATGGCGTTATACGTTATGACGCATTACTATATGACGTTATACGTCAAACCGTAATTCTATATGACTTTATACGTTATGACGCATTGCTATATGGCGCTTTACGTTAAACCGGAATTCGATATGATGTTATACGTTATGAAGCATTACTGTATGACGTTAGACGTTAAACCGTAATTCTGTATGACGTTATACGTTATGACGTTTTACTATGTGACGTTATACGTTATACCGTACTTCTATATGACGTTATACGTCATGTCGCCTTATTATATGACATTATACGTCATGACGCAATACTACATGACGTTATACGTTATGACGCATTACTATATGGCGTTATACGTTATGACGCATTACTATATGACGTTATTCGTTATAACGCATTGCTATATGGCGTTATACGTTATGACGCATTGCTATATGGCGTTATACGTTATGACGCATTACTATATGACGTTATACGTTATGACGGATTACTATATGACGTTATACGTCATGACGCAATACTATATGACGTTATACGTTATGACGTATTACTATATGACGTTATACGTTATTCCGGAATTCTATATGACTTTATACGTTAAGACGTATTACTATGTGACGTTATACGTCATGTCGCCTTATTATATGACATTATTCGTCATGACGCAATACTATATGACGATATACGTTATGACGCATTACTCTATGACGTTATACGTCATGACGCAATACTATATGTTGTTATACGTTATGACGCATTGCTATATGGCGTTATACGTTAAACCGGAATTCTATATGACGTTATAAGTTATGACGTAATTCTATATGACGTTGTACGTCATGTCTCTTTTTATTATATGACGTTATACGTCATGACGCAATACTATATGATGTTATACGTTATGACGCAATACTATATGGCGTTATACGTTATGACGCATTACTATATGACTTTATACGTTAAACCGTAATTCTGTATAACGTTATACGTTATGACGCATTGCTATATGGCGTTATACGATATGACGTATTACTATGAGACGTTATTCGTTATGACGTAATGCTATACGACGTTATACGGTATGACGAATTACTGTATGACGTTATACAATATGACGCATTACTATATGACGTTATCCGTTAAACCGGAATTCTATATGACGATATACGTCATGACGTAATACTATATGACGTTATACGTTATGACGTATTACTATGTGACGTCATAAGTTATGACGTAATTCTATATGACGTTATACGTTATGACGTATTACTATATGATGTTCTACGTTATGAGGTAAATCTATATGACGTTATACGTCATGACGCAATACTATATGACGTTATACGTTATGACGCATTACTATATGGCGTTATACGTTATGACGCATTGCTATATGGCGTTATACGTTAAACCGGAATTCTATATGACGTTATACGTCATGACGTAATACTATATGACGTTATACGTTATGACGTTTTACTATGTGACGTTATTCGTTATGACGTAATGCTATACGACGTTATACGGTATGACGAATTACTGTATGACGTTATACGTTATGACGCATTACTATATGACGTTATCCGTTATTCCGGAATTCTATATGACTTTATACGTTAAAACGTATTACTATGTGACGTTATACGTGATGTCGCCTTATTATATGACATTATTCGTCATGACGCAATACTATATGACGATATACGTTATGACGCATTACTATATGACGTTATACGTCATGACGCAATACTATATGTTGTTATACGTTATGACGCATTGCTATATGGCGTTATACGTTATGACGCATTACTATATGGCGTTATACGTTATGACGCATTACTATATGGCGTTATACGTTATGACGCATTGCTATATGGCGTTATACGTTAAACCGGAATTCTATATGACGTTATACGTCATGACGTAATACTATATGACGTTATACGTTATGACGTTTTACTATATGATGTTCTACGTTATGAGGTAAATCTATATGACGTTATACGTCATGACGCAATACTAAATGACGTTATACGTTATGACGCATTACTATATGGCGTTATACGTTATGACGCATTCCTATATGGCGTTATACGTTATGACGCATTACTATATGACGTTATTCGTTATAACGCATTGCTATATGGCGTTATACGTTATGACGCATTGCTATATGGCGTTATACGTTATGACGCATTACTATATGACGTTATACGTTATGACGGATTACTATATGACGTTATACGTCATGACGCAATACTATATGACGTTATACGTTATGACGTATTACTATATGACGTTATACGTTATTCCGGAATTCTATATGACTTTATACGTTAAGACGTATTACTATGTGACGTTATACGTCATGTCGCCTTATTATATGATATTATTCGTCATGACGCAATACTATATGACGATATACGTTATGACGCATTACTATATGACGTTGTACGTCATGTCGCTATATTATATGACGTTATACGTCATGACGCAATACTATATGATGTTATACGTTATGACGCAATACTATATGGCGTTATACGTTATGACGCATTACTATATGACTTTATACGTTAAACCGTAATTCTGTATAACGTTATACGTTATGACGCATTGCTATATGGCGTTATACGATATGACGTATTACTATGAGACGTTATTCGTTATGACGTAATGCTATACGACGTTATACGTTATGACGCATTACTATATGACGTTATACGTTATGACGGATTACTATATGGCGTTAGACGTTATGACGCAATACTATATGACGTTATACGTTATGACGCATTACTATATGGCGTTATACGTTATGACGCATTACTATATGACGTTATACGTTATGACGCATTACTATATGACGTTATGCGTCATGTCGCCTTATTATATGACATTATTCGTCATGACGCAATACTATATGACGTTATACGTTATGACGTATTACTATATGACGTTATACGTTATTCCGGAATTCTATATGACTTTATACGTTAAGACGTATTACTATGTGACGTTATACGTCATGTCGCCTTATTATATGACATTATTCGTCATGACGCAATACTATATGGCGTTATACGTTATGACGCATTACTATATGACTTTATACGTTAAACCGTAATTCTGTATAACGTTATACGTTATGACGCATTGCTATATGGCGTTATACGATATGACGTATTACTATGAGACGTTATTCGTTATGACGTAATGCTATACGACGTTATACGTTATGACGCATTACTATATGACGTTATACGTTATGACGGATTACTATATGGCGTTAGACGTTATGACGCAATACTATATGACGTTATACGTTATGACGCATTACTATATGGCGTTATACGTTATGACGCATTACTATATGACGTTATACGTTATGACGCATTACTATATGACGTTATGCGTCATGTCGCCTTATTATATGACATTATTCGTCATGACGCAATACTATATGACGTTATACGTTATGACGTATTACTATATGACGTTATACGTTATTCCGGAATTCTATATGACTTTATACGTTAAGACGTATTACTATGTGACGTTATACGTCATGTCGCCTTATTATATGACGTTATACGTCATGACGCAATACTATATGTTGTTATACGTTATGACGCATTGCTATATGGCGTTATACGTTATGACGCATTACTATATGGCGTTATACGTTATGACGCATTACTATATGGCGTTATACGTTATGACGCATTGCTATATGGCGTTATACGTTAAACCGGAATTCTATATGACGTTATACGTCATGACGTAATACTATATGACGTTATACGTTATGACGTTTTACTATATGATGTTCTACGTTATGAGGTAAATCTATATGACGTTATACGTCATGACGCAATACTAAATGACGTTATACGTTATGACGCATTACTATATGGCGTTATACGTTATGACGCATTCCTATATGGCGTTATACGTTATGACGCATTACTATATGACGTTATTCGTTATAACGCATTGCTATATGGCGTTATACGTTATGACGCATTGCTATATGGCGTTATACGTTATGACGCATTACTATATGACGTTATACGTTATGACGGATTACTATATGACGTTATACGTCATGACGCAATACTATATGACGTTATACGTTATGACGTATTACTATATGACGTTATACGTTATTCCGGAATTCTATATGACTTTATACGTTAAGACGTATTACTATGTGACGTTATACGTCATGTCGCCTTATTATATGATATTATTCGTCATGACGCAATACTATATGACGATATACGTTATGACGCATTACTATATGACGTTGTACGTCATGTCGCTATATTATATGACGTTATACGTCATGACGCAATACTATATGATGTTATACGTTATGACGCAATACTATATGGCGTTATACGTTATGACGCATTACTATATGACTTTATACGTTAAACCGTAATTCTGTATAACGTTATACGTTATGACGCATTGCTATATGGCGTTATACGATATGACGTATTACTATGAGACGTTATTCGTTATGACGTAATGCTATACGACGTTATACGTTATGACGCATTACTATATGACGTTATACGTTATGACGGATTACTATATGGCGTTAGACGTTATGACGCAATACTATATGACGTTATACGTTATGACGCATTACTATATGGCGTTATACGTTATGACGCATTACTATATGACGTTATACGTTATGACGCATTACTATATGACGTTATGCGTCATGTCGCCTTATTATATGACATTATTCGTCATGACGCAATACTATATGACGTTATACGTTATGACGTATTACTATATGACGTTATACGTTATTCCGGAATTCTATATGACTTTATACGTTAAGACGTATTACTATGTGACGTTATACGTCATGTCGCCTTATTATATGACATTATTCGTCATGACGCAATACTATATGACGATATACGTTATGACGCATTACTATATGACGTTATACGTCATGACGCAATACTATATGACGTTATACGTCAAACCGTAATTCTGTATAACGTTATACGTTATGACGCATTACTATATGACGTTATCCGTTAAACCGGAATTCTATATGACGTTATACGTTATGACGTATTACTATGTGATGTTCTACGTTATGAGGTAAATCTATATGACGTTATACGTCATGACGCAATACTATATGACGTTATACGTTATGACGCATTACTATATGGCGTTATACGTTATGACGCATTACTATATGACGTTATACGTCAAACCGTAATTCTATATGACTTTATACGTTATGACGCATTGCTATATGGCGTTATACGTTAAACCGGAATTCTATATGACGTTATACGTTATGGCGCATTACTGTATGACGTTAGACGTTAAACCGTAATTCTGTATGACGTTATACGTTATGACGTTTTACTATGTGACGTTATACGTTATGCCGTACTTCTATATGACGTTATACGTCATGTCGCCTTATTATATGACATTATACGTCATGACGCAATACTATATGACGTTATACGTTATGACGCATTACTATATGACGTTATACGTTATGACGTATTACTATATGACGTTATAAGTTATGCCGTAATTTTATATGACTTTATACGTTATGACGCATTGCTATATGGCGTTATACGTTAAACCGGAATTCTATATGATGTTATACGTTATGACGCATTACTGTATGACGTTAGACATTAAACCGTAATTCTCTATGACGTTATACGTTATGACGTTTTACTATGTGACGTTATACGTTATACCGTACTTCTATATGACGTTATAAGTCATGTCGCCTTATTATATGACATTATACGTCATGACGAAATACTATATGTTGTTATACGTTATGACGTATTACTATATGACGTTATACGTTATTCCGGAATTCTACATGACTTTATACGTTAAGACGTATTACTATGTGACGTTATACGTCATGTCGCCTTATTATATGATATTATTCGTCATGACGCATTACTAGATGACGTTATACGTTATGACGCATTACTATATGACGTTATACGTCATGCCGCCTTATTATATGACATTATTCGTCTTGACGCAATACTATATGACGTTATACGGTATGACGTATTACTATATGACGTTATACGTTATTCCGGAATTCTATATGACTTTATACGTTAAGACGTATTACTATGTGACGTTGTACGTCATGTCGCAATATTATATGACATTATTCGTCATGATGCAATACTATATGACGTTATACGTTATGACGCATTAATATATGATGTTATACGTTATGACGCATTGCTATATGGCGTTATACGTTAAACCGGAATTCTATATGACGTTATAAGTTATGACGTAATTCTATATGGCGTTATACGTCATGTCGCTTTATTATATGACGTTATACGTCATGACGCAATACTATATGATGTTATACGTTATGACGCATTACTATATGGCGTTATACGTTATGACGCATTACTATATGACTTTATACGTTAAACCGTAATTCTGTATGACGTTATACGTTATGACGCATTGCTATATGGCGGTATACGATCTGGCGCATTACTATGAGACGTTATTCGTTATGACGTAATGCTATACGACGTTATACGGTATGACAAATTACTGTATGACGTTATACGTTATGACGCATTACTATATGACGTTATCCGTTAAACCGGAATTCTATATGACGTTATACGTCATGACGTAATACTATATGACGTTATACGTTATGACGTATTACTATGTGACGTTATAAGTTATGAGGTAATTCTATATGACGTTATACGTTATGACGTATTACTATGTGATGTTCTACGTTATGAGGTAAATCTATAAGACGTTATACGTCATGTCGCCTTATTATATGACGTTATACGTTATGACGCATTACTATATGACGTTATTCGTTATAACGCATTGCTATATGGCGTTATACGTTATGACGCATTGCTATATGGCGTTATACGTTATGACACATTACTATATGACGTTATACGTTATGACGGATTACTATATGGCGTTAGGCGTTATGTCGGAATTCTATATGACGTTATACGTTATGACGCAATTACTATATGGCGTTATAGGATATGACGCATTACTCTTTTGACGTTATACGTTAAACCGTAATTTTATATGACGTTATACGTTATGAAGTAATTCTATATGACGTTATACGCCATGTCGCCTTATTATATGACGTTATACGTCACGACGCAATACTATATGACGTTATACGTTATGACGCATTACTATATGACGTTATCCGTTAAACCGGAATTCTATATGACGTTATACGTCATGACGTAATACTATATGACGTTATACGTTATGACGTATTGCTATGTGACGTTATAAGTTATGACGTAATTCTATATGACGTTATACGTTATGACGCATTACTATATGGCGTTATACGTTATGACGCATTACTATATGACGTTATACGTCAAACCGTAATTCTATATGACTTTATACGTTATGACGCATTGCTATATGGCGCTTTACGTTAAACCGGAATTCGATATGATGTTATACGTTATGAAGCATTACTGTATGACGTTAGACGTTAAACCGTAATTCTGAATGACGTTATACGTTATGACGTTTTACTATGTGACGTTATACGTTATACCGTACTTCTATATGACGTTATACGTCATGTCGCCTTATTATATGACATTATACGTCATGGCGCAATACTACATGACGTTATACGTTATGACGCATTACTATATGGCGCTATACGTTATGACGCATTACTATATGACGTTATTCGTTATAACGCATTGCTATATGGCGTTATACGTTATGACGCATTGCTATATGGCGTTATACGTTATGACGCATTACTATATGACGTTATACGTTATGACGGATTACTATATGACGTTATACGTCATGACGCAATACTATATGACGTTATACGTTATGACGTATTACTATATGACGTTATACGTTATTCCGGAATTCTATATGACTTTATACGTTAAGACGTATTACTATGTGACGTTATACGTCATGTCGCCTTATTATATGACATTATTCGTCATGACGCAATACTATATGACGATATACGTTATGACGCATTACTATATGACGTTATACGTCATGACGCAATACTATATGTTGTTATACGTTATGACGCATTGCTATATGGCGTTATACGTTAAACCGGAATTCTATATGACGTTATAAGTTATGACGTAATTCTATATGACGTTGTACGTCATGTCGCTTTATTATATGACGTTATACGTCATGACGCAATACTATATGATGTTATACGTTATGACGCAATACTATATGGCGTTATACGTTATGACGCGTTACTATATGACTTTATACGTTAAACCGTAATTCTGTATAACGTTATACGTTATGACGCATTGCTATATGGCGTTATACGATATGACGTATTACTATGAGACGTTATTCGTTATGACGTAATGCTATACGACGTTATACGGTATGACGAATTACTGTGTGACGTTATACAATATGACGCATTACTATATGACGTTATCCGTTAAACCGGAATTCTATATGACGATATACGTCATGACGTAATACTATATGACGTTATACGTTATGACGTATTACTATGTGACGTCATAAGTTATGACGTATTTCTATATGACGTTATACGTTATGACGTATTACTATATGATGTTCTACGTTATGAGGTAAATCTATATGACGTTATACGTCATGACGCAATACTATATGACGTTATACGTTATGACGCATTACTATATGACGTTATACGTCAAACCGTAATTCTATATGTCTTTATACGTTATGACGCATTGCTATATGGCGTTATACGTTAAACCGGAATTCTATATGACGTTATACGTCATGACGTAATACTATATGACGTTATACGTTATGACGTTTTACTATGTGACGTTATTCGTTATGACGTAATGCTATACGACGTTATACGGTATGACGAATTACTGTATGACGTTATACGTTATGACGCATTACTATATGACGTTATCCGTTATTCCGGAATTCTATATGACTTTATACGTTAAAACGTATTACTATGTGACGTTATACGTCATGTCGCCTTATTATATGACATTATTCGTCATGACGCAATACTATATGACGATATACGTCATGACGCAATACTATATGTTGTTATACGTTATGACGCATTGCTATATGGCGTTATACGTTATGACGCGTTACTATATGACTTTATACGTTAAACCGTAATTCTGTATAACGTTATACGTTATGACGCATTGCTATATGGCGTTATACGATATGACGTATTACTATGAGACGTTATTCGTTATGACGTAATGCTATACGACGTTATACGGTATGACGAATTACTGTATGACGTTATACGTTATGACGCATTACTATATGACGTTATCCGTTATTCCGGAATTCTATATGACTTTATACGTTAAAACGTATTACTATGTGACGTTATACGTCATGTCGCCTTATTATATGACATTATTCGTCATGACGCAATACTATATGACGATATACGTCATGACGCAATACTATATGTTGTTATACGTTATGACGCATTGCTATATGGCGTTATATGTTAAACCGGAATTCTATATGACGTTATAAGTTATGACGTAATTCTATATGACGTTATACGTTATGACGTATTACTATATGACGTTATACGTTATGCCGTAATTTTATATGACTTTATACGTTATGACGCATTGCTATATGGCGTTATACGTTAAACCGGAATTCTATATGATGTTATACGTTATGACGCATTACTGTATGACGTTAGACGTTAAACCGTAATTCTGTATAACGTTATACGTTATGACGCATTGCTATATGGCGTTATACGATATGACGTATTACTATGAGACGTTATTCGTTATGACGTAATGCTATACGACGTTATACGGTATGACGAATTACTGTATGACGTTATACGTTATGACGCATTACTATATGACGTTATCCGTTAAACCGGAATTCTATATGACGTAATACGTCATGACGTAATACTATATGACGTTATACGTTATGACGTATTACTATGTGACGTTATAAGTTATGACGTAATTCTATATGACGTTATACGTTATGACGTATTACTATGTGATGTTCTACGTTATGAGGTAAATCTATATGACGTTATACGTCATGACGCAATACTATATGACGTTATACGTTATGACGCATTACTTTATGGCGTTATACGTTATGACGCATTACTATATGACGTTATACGTCAAACCGTAATTCTATATGACTTTATACGTTATGACGCATTGCTATATGGCGCTTTACGTTAAACCGGAATTCGATATGATGTTACACGTTATGAAGCATTACTGTATGACGTTAGACGTTAAACCGTAATTCTGTATGACGTTATACGTTATGACGTTTTACTATGTGACGTTATACGTTATACCGTACTTCTATATGACGTTATACGTCATGTCGCCTTAGTATATGACATTATACGTCATGACGCAATACTACATGACGTTATACGTTATGACGCATTACTATATGGCGTTATACGTTATGACGCATTACTATATGACGTTATTCGTTATAACGCATTGCTATATGGCGTTATACGTTATGACGCATTGCTATATGGCGTTATACGTTATGACGCATTACTATATGACGTTATACGTTATGACGGATTACTATATGACGTTATACGTCATGACGCAATACTATATGACGTTATACGTTATGACGTATTACTATATGACGTTATACGTTATTCCGGAATTCTATATGACTTTATACGTTAAGACGTATTACTATGTGACGTTATACGCCATGTCGCCTTATTATATGATATTATTCGTCATGACGCAATACTATATGACGATATACGTTATGACGCATTACTATATGACGTTATACGTCATGACGCAATACTATATGTTGTTATACGTTATGACGCATTGCTATATGGCGTTATACGTTAAACCGGAATTCTATATGACGTTATAAGTTATGACGTAATTCTATATGACGTTGTACGTCATGTCGCTTTATTATATGACGTTATACGTCATGACGCAATACTATATGATGTTATACGTTATGACGCAATACTATATGGCGTTATACGTTATGACGCATTACTATATGACTTTATACGTTAAACCGTAATTCTGTATAACGTTATACGTTATGACGCATTGCTATATGGCGTTATACGATATGACGTATTACTATGAGACGTTATTCGTTATGACGTAATGCTATACGACGTTATACGTTATGACGCATTACTATATGACGTTATACGTTATGACGGATTACTATATGGCGTTAGACGTTATGACGCAATACTATATGACGTTATGCGTTATGACGCATTACTATATGGCGTTATACGTTATGACGCATTACTATATGACGTTATACGTTATGACGCATTACTATATGACGTTATGCGTCATGTCGCCTTATTATATGACATTATTCGTCATGACGCAATACTATATGACGTTATACGTTATGTCGTATTACTATATGACGTTATACGTTATTCCGGAATTCTATATGACTTTATACGTTAAGACGTATTACTATGTGACGTTATACGTCATGTCGCCTTATTATATGACATTATTCGTCATCACGCAATACTATATGACGATATACGTTATGACGCAATACTATATGACGTTATACGTCATGACGCAATACTATATGTTGTTATACGTTATGACGCATTGCTATATGGCGTTATACGTTAAGCCGGAATTCTATATGACGTTATAAGTTATGACGTAATTCTATATGACGTTATACGTCATGTCGCTTTATAATATGACGTTATACGTCATGACGCAATACTATATGATGTTATACGTTATGATGCAATACTATATGGCGTTATACGTTATGACGCATTACTATATGACTTTATACGTTAAACCGTAATTCTGTATAACGTTATACGTTATGACGCATTACTATATGACGTTATCCGTTAAACCGGAATTCTATATGACGTTATACGTTATGACGTATTACTATGTGATGTTCTACGTTATGAGGTAAATCTATATGACGTTATACGTCATGACGCACTACTATATGACGTTATACGTTATGACGCATTACTATATGGCGTTATACGTTATGACGTATTACTATATGACGTTATACGTCAAACCGTAATTCTATATGACTTTATACGTTATGACGCATTGCTATATGGCGTTATACGTTAAACCGGAATTCTATATGACGTTATACGTTATGGCGCATTACTGTATGACGTTAGACGTTAAACCGTAATTCTGTATGACGTTATACGTTATGACGTTTTACTATGTGACGTTATACGTTATGCCGTACTTCTATATGACGTTATACGTCATGTCGCCTTATTATATGACATTATACGTCATGACGCAATACTATATGACGTTATACGTTATGACGCATTACTATATGACGTTATACGTTATGACGTATTACTATATGACGTTATAAGTTATGCCGTAATTTTATATGACTTTATACGTTATGACGCATTGCTATATGGCGTTATACGTTAAACCGGAATTCTATATGATGTTATACGTTATGACGCATTACTGTATGACGTTAGACGTTAAACCGTAATTCTGTATGACGTTATACGTTATGACGTTTTACTATGTGACGTTATACGTTATACCGTACTTCTATATGACGTTATAAGTCATGTCGCCTAATTATATGACATTATACGTCATGACGCAATACTATATGTTGTTATACGTTATGACGTATTACTATATGACGTTATACGTTATTCCGGAATTCTATATGACTTTATACGTTAAGACGTATTACTATGTGACGTTATACGTCATGTCGCCTTATTATATGATATTATTCGTCATGACGCAATACTATATGGCGATATACGTTATGACGCATTACTATATGACGTTATACCTCATGACGCAATACTATATGTTGTTATACGTTATGACGCATTGCTATATGGCGTTATACGTTAAACCGGAATTCTACATGACGTTATAAGTTATGACGTAATTCTATATGACGTTGTACGTCATGTCGCTTTATTATATGACGTTATACGTCATGACGCAATACTATATGATGTTATACGTTATGACGCAATACTATATGGCGTTATACGTTATGACGCATTACTATATGACTTTATACGTTAAACCGTAATTCTGTATAACGTTATACGTTATGACGCATTGCTATATGGCGTTATACGATATGACGTATTACTATAAGACGTTATTCGTTATGACGTAATGCTATACGACGTTATACGGTATGACGAATTACTGTATGACGTTATACGTTATGACGCATTACTATATGACGTCATCCGTTAAACCGGAATTCTATATGACGTTATACGTCATGACGTAATACTATATGACGTTATACGTTATGACGTATTACTATGTGACGTTATACGTTATTCCGGAATTCTATATGACTTTATACGTTAAGACGTATTACTATGTGACGTTATACGTCATGTCGCCTTATTATATGACATTATTCGTCATGACGCAATACTATATGACGATATACGTTATGACGCATTACTATATGACGTTATACGTCATGACGCAATACTATATGTTGTTATACGTTATGACGCATTGCTATATGGCGTTATACGTTAAGCCGGAATTCTATATGACGTTATAAGTTATGACGTAATTCTCTATGACGTTATACGTCATGTCGCTTTATTATATGACGTTATACGTCATGACGCAATACTATATGATGTTATACGTTATGACGCAATACTATATGGCGTTATACGTTATGACGCATTACTATATGACTTTATACGTTAAACCGTAATTCTGTATAACGTTATACGTTATGACGCATTACTATATGACGTTATCCGTTAAACCGGAATTCTATATGACGTTATACGTTATGACGTAATACTATGTGATGTTCTACGTTATGAGGTAAATCTATATGACGTTATACGTCATGACGCAATACTATATGACGTTATACGTTATGACGCATTACTATATGGCGTTATACGTTATGACGCATTACTATATGACGTTATACGTCAAACCGTAATTCTATATGACTTTATACGTTATGACGCATTGCTATATGGCGTTATACGTTAAACCGGAATTCTATATGACGTTATACGTTATGACGCATTACTGTATGACGTTAGACGTTAAACCGTAATTCTGTATGACGTTATACGTTATGACGTTTTACTATGTGACGTTATACGTTATGCCGTACTTCTATATGACGTTATACGTCATGTCGCCTTATTATATGACATTATACGTCATGACGCAATACTATATGACGTTATACGTTATGACGCATTACTATATGACGTTATACGTTATGACGTATTACTATATGACGTTATACGTTATGCCGTAATTTTATATGACTTTATACGTTATGACGCATTGCTATATGGCGTTATACGTTAAACCGGAATTCTATATGATGTTATACGTTATGACGCATTACTGTATGACGTTAGACGTTAAACCGTAATTCTGTATGACGTTATACGTTATGACGTTTTACTATGTGACGTTATACGTTATACCGTACTTCTATATGACGTTATACGTCATGTCGCCTTATTATATGACATTATACGTCATGACGCAATACTATATGTTGTTATACGTTATGACGTATTACTATATGACGTTATACGTTATTCCGGAATTCTATATGACTTTATACGTTAAGACGTATTACTATGTGACGTTATACGTCATGTCGCCTTATTATATGATATTATTCGTCATGACGCAATACTATATGGCGATATACGTTATGACGCATTACTATATGACGTTATACCTCATGACGCAATACTATATGTTGTTATACGTTATGACGCATTGCTATATGGCGTTATACGTTAAACCGGAATTCTATATGACGTTATAAGTTATGACGTAATTCTATATGACGTTGTACGTCATGTCGCTTTAGTATATGACGTTATACGTCATGACGCAATACTATATGATGTTATACGTTATGACGCAATACTATATGGCGTTATACGTTATGACGCATTACTATATGACTTTATACGTTACACCGTAATTGTGTATAACGTTATACGTTATGACGCATTTCTATATGGCGTTATACGATATGACGTATTACTATGAGACGTTATTCGTTATGACGTAATGCTATACGACGTTATACGGTATGACGAATTACTGTATGACGTTATACGTTATGACGCATTACTATATGACGTTATCCGTTAAACCGGAATTCTATATGACGTTATACGTCATGACGTAATACTATATGACGTTAAACGTTATGACGTATTACTATGTGACGTTATAAGTTATGACGTAATACTATATGACGTTATACGTTATGACGTATTACTATGTGATGTTCTACGTTATGAGGTAAATCTATATGACGTTATTCGTCATGACGCAATACTATATGACGTTATACGTTATGACGCATTACTATATGGCGTTATACGTTATGACGCATTACTATATGACGTTATACGTCAAACCGTAATTCTATATGACTTTATACGTTATGACGCATTGCTATATGGCGTTATACGTTAAACCGGAATTCTATATGACGTTATACGTCATGACGTAATACTATATGACGCTATACGTTATGACGTTTTACTATGTGACGTTATAAGTTATGACGTAATTCTATATGACGTTATACGTTATGACGTATTACTATGTGATGTTCTACGTTATGAGGTAAATCTATATGACGTTATACGTCATGACGCAATACTATATGACGTTATACGTTATGACGCTTTACTATATGACGTTATACGTCAAACCGTAATTCTATATGACTTTATACGTTATGACGCATTGCTATATGGCGTTATACGTTAAACCGGAATTTGATATGATGTTATACGTTATGACGCATTACTGTATGACGTTAGACGTTAAACCGTAATTCTGTATGACGTTATACGTTATGACGTTTTACTATGTGACGTTATACGTTATACCGTACTTCTATATGACGTTATACGTCATGTCGGCTTATTATATGACATTATACGTCATGTCGCCTTATTATATGACATTATACGTCATGACGCAATACTACATGACGTTATACGTTATGACGCATTACTATATGGCGTTATACGTTATGACGCATTACTATATGGCGTTATACGTTATGACGCATTACTATATGACGTTATACGTTATGACGCATTACTATATGACGTTATGCGTCATGTCGCCTTATTATATGACATTATTCGTCATGACGCAATACTATATGACGTTATACGTTATGACGTATTACTATATGACGTTATACGTTATTCCGGAATTCTATATGACTTTATACGTTAAGACGTATTACTATGTGACGTTATACGTCATGTCGCCTTATTATATGACATTATTCGTCATGACGCAATACTATATGTTGTTATACGTTATGACGCATTGCTATATGGCGTTATACGTTAAGCCGGAATTCTATATGACGTTATACGTTATGACGCATTACTATATGACGTTATCCGTTAAACCGGAATTCTATATGACGTTATACGTTATGACGTATTACTATGTGATGTTCTACGTTATGGGGTAAATCTGTATGACGTTATACGTCATGACGCAATACTATATGACGTTATACGTTATGACGCATTACTATATGGCGTTATACGTTATGACGCTTTACTATATGACGTTATATGTCAAACCGTAATTCTATATGACTTTATACGTTATGACGCATTGCTATATGGCGTTATACGTTAAACCGGAATTCTATATGACGTTATACGTTATGACGCATTACTGTATAACGTTAGACGTTAAACCGTAATTCTGTATGACGTTATACGTTATGATGTTTTACTATGTGACGTTATACGTTATGCCGTACTTCTATATGACGTTATACGTCATGTCGCCTTATTATATGACATTATACGTCATGACGCAATACTATATGACGTTATACGTTATGACGCATTACTATATGACGTTATACGTTATGTCGTATTACTATATGACGTTATACGTTATGCCGTAATTTTATATGACTTTATACGTTATGACGCATTGCTATATGGCGTTATACGTTAAACCGGAATTCTATATGATGTTATACGTTATGACGCATTACTGTATGACGTTAGACGTTAAACCGTAATTCTGTATGTCGTTATACGTTATGACGTCTTACTATGTGACGTTATACGTTATACCGTACTTCTATATGACGTTATGCGTCATGTCGCCTTATTATATGACATTATACGTCATGACGCAATACTACATGACGTTATACGTTATGACGCATTACTATATGGCGTTATACGTTATGACGCATTACTATATGACGTTATTCGTCATAACGCATTGCTATATGGCGTTATACGTTATGACGCATTGCTATATGGCGTTATACGTTATGACGCATTACTATATGACGTTATACGTTATGACGGATTACTATATGGCGTTAGACGTTATGACGCAATACTATATGACGTTATACGTTATGACGCATTACTATATGGCGTTATACGTTATGACGCATTACTATAAGACGTTATACGTTATGACGCATTACTATATGACGTTATACGTCATGTCGCCTTATTATATGACATTATTCGTCATGACGCAATACTATATGACTTTATACGTTAAGACGTATTACTATGTGACGTTATACGTCATGTCGCCTTATTATATGACATTATTCGTCATGACGCAGTACTATATGACGATATACGTTATGACGCATTACTATATGACGTTATACGTCATGACGCAATACTATATGATGTTATACGTTATGACGCATTGCTATATGGCGTTATACGTTAAACCGGAATTCTGTATGATGTTATACGTTATGACGCATTACTGTATGACGTTAGACGTTAAACCGTAATTCTGCATGACGTTATACGTTATGACGTTTTACTATGTGACGTTATACGTTATGCCGTAATTCTATATGACGTTGTACGGTATGACGCATTGCTATATCGCGTTATACGTTAAACCGGAATTCTATATGATGTTATACGTTATGACGCATTACTATATGACTTTATACGTTAAACCGTAATTCTGTATAACGTTATACGTTATGACGTTTTACTATGTGACGTTATACGTTATGCCGTAATTCTATATGACGTTATACGGTATGACGAATTACTGTATGACGTTATACGTTATGACGCATTGCTATATCGCGTTATACGTTAAACCGGAATTCTATATGATGTTATACGTTATGACGCATTACTATATGACGTTATACGTCAAACCGTAATTCTATATGACTTTATACGTTATGACGCATTGCTATATGGCGTTATACGTTAAACCGGAATTCGATATGATGTTATACGTTATGACGCATTACTGTATGACGTTAGACGTTAAACCGTAATTCTGTATGACGTTATACGTTATGACGTTTTACTATGTGACGTTATACGTTATACCGTACTTCTATATGACGTTGTACGTCATGTCGCCTTATTATATGACATTATACGTCATGACGCAATACTACATGACGTTATACGTTATGACGCATTACTATATGGCGTTATACGTTATGGCGCATTACTATATGACGTTATTCGTTATAACGCATTGCTATATGGCGTTATACGTTATGACGCATTGCTATATGGCGTTATGCGTTATGACGCATTACTATATGACGTTATACGTTATGACGGATTACTATATGGCGTTAGACGTTATGACGCAATACTATATGACGTTATACGTTATGACGCATTACTATATGGCGTTATACGTTATGACGCATTACTATATGACGTTATATGTTATGACGCATTACTATATGACGTTATGCGTCATGTCGCCTTATTATATGACATTATTCGTCATGACGCAATACTATATGACGTTATACGTTATGACGTATTACTATATGACGTTATACGTTATTCCGGAATTCTATATGACTTTATACGTTAAGACGTATTACTATGTGACGTTATACGTCATGTCGCCTTATTATATGACATTATTCGTCATGACGCAATACTATATGACGTTATACGTCATGTCGCTTTATTATATGACGTTATACGTCATGACGCAATACTATATGATGTTATACGTTATGACGCAATACTATATGGCGTTATACGTTATGACGCATTACTATATGACTTTATACGTTAAACCGTAATTCTGTATAACGTTATACGTTATGACGCATTACTATATGACGTTATCCGTTAAACCGGAATTCTATATGACGTTATACGTTATGACCTATTACTATGTGATGTTCTACGTTATGAGGTAAATCTATATGACGTTATACGTCATGACGCAATACTATATGACGTTATACGTTATGACGCATTACTATATGGCGTTATACGTTATGACGCATTACTATATGACGTTATACGTCAAACCGTAATTCTATATGACTTTATACGTTATGACGCATTGCTATATGGCTTTATACGTTAAACCGGAATTCTATATGACGTTATACGTTATGACGCATTATTGTATGACGTTAGACGTTAAACCGTAATTCTGTATGACGTTATACGTTATGACGTTTTACTATGTGACGTTATACGTTATGCCGTACTTCTATATGACGTTATACGTCATGTCGCCTTATTATATGACATTATACGTCATGACGCAATACTATATGACGTTATACGTTATGACGCATTACTATATGACGTTATACGTTATGACGTATTACTATATGACGTTATACGTTATGCCGTAATTTTATATGACTTTATACGTTATGACGCATTGCTATATGGCGTTATACGTTAAACCGGAATTCTATATGATGTTATACGTTATGACGTATTACTGTATGACGTTAGACGTTAAACCGTAATTCTGTATGACGTTATACGTTATGACGTTTTACTATGTGACGTTATACGTTATACCGCACTTCTGTATGACGTTATACGTCATGTCGCCATATTATATGACATTATACGTCATGACGCAATACTACATGACGTTATACGTTATGACGCATTACTATATGGCGTTATACGTTATGACGCATTACTATATGACGTTATTCGTTATAACGCATTGCTATATGGCGTTATACGTTATGACGCATTGCTATATGGCGTTATACGTTATGACGCATTACTATATGACGTTATACGTTATGACGGATTACTATATGGCGTTAGACGTTATGACGCAATACTATATGACGTTATACGTTATGACGCATTACTATATGGCGTTATACGTTATGACGCATTACTATATGACGTTATATGTTATGACGCATTACTATATGACGTTATGCGTCATGTCGCCTTATTATATGACATTATTCGTCATGACGCAATACTATATGACGTTATACGTTATGACGTATTACTATATGACGTTATACGTTATTCCGGAATTCTATATGACTTTATACGTTAAGACGTATTACTATGTGACGTTATACGTCATGTCGCCTTATTATATGACATTATTCGTCATGACGCAATACTATATGACGTTATACGTCATGTCGCTTTATTATATGACGTTATACGTCATGACGCAATACTATATGATGTTATACGTTATGACGCAATACTATATGGCGTTATACGTTATGACGCATTACTATATGACTTTATACGTTAAACCGTAATTCTGTATAACGTTATACGTTATGACGCATTACTATATGACGTTATCCGTTAAACCGGAATTCTATATGACGTTATACGTTATGACCTATTACTATGTGATGTTCTACGTTATGAGGTAAATCTATATGACGTTATACGTCATGACGCAATACTATATGACGTTATACGTTATGACGCATTACTATATGGCGTTATACGTTATGACGCATTACTATATGACGTTATACGTCAAACCGTAATTCTATATGACTTTATACGTTATGACGCATTGCTATATGGCTTTATACGTTAAACCGGAATTCTATATGACGTTATACGTTATGACGCATTATTGTATGACGTTAGACGTTAAACCGTAATTCTGTATGACGTTATACGTTATGACGTTTTACTATGTGACGTTATACGTTATGCCGTACTTCTATATGACGTTATACGTCATGTCGCCTTATTATATGACATTATACGTCATGACGCAATACTATATGACGTTATACGTTATGACGCATTACTATATGACGTTATACGTTATGACGTATTACTATATGACGTTATACGTTATGCCGTAATTTTATATGACTTTATACGTTATGACGCATTGCTATATAGCGTTATACGTTAAACCGGAATTCTATATGATGTTATACGTTATGACGTATTACTGTATGACGTTAGACGTTAAACCGTAATTCTGTATGACGTTATACGTTATGACGTTTTACTATGTGACGTTATACGTTATACCGCACTTCTATATGACGTTATACGTCATGTCGCCATATTATATGACATTATACGTCATGACGCAATACTACATGACGTTATACGTTATGACGCATTACTATATGGCGTTATACGTTATGACGCATTACTATATGACGTTATTCGTTATAACGCATTGCTATATGGCGTTATACGTTATGACGCATTGCTATATGGCGTTATACGTTATGACGCATTACTATATGACGTTATACGTTATGACGGATTACTATATGGCGTTAGACGTTATGACGCAATACTATATGACGTTATACGTTATGAAGCATTACTATATGGCGTTATACGTTATGACGCATTACTATAAGACGTTATACGTTATGACGCATTACTATATGACGTTATACGTCATGTCGCCTTATTATATGACATTATTCGTCATGACGCAATACTATATGACGTTATACGTTATGACGTATTACTATATGACGTTATACGTTATTCCGGAATTCTATATGACTTTATACGTTAAGACGTATTACTATGTGACGTTACACGTCATGTCGCCTTATTATATGACATTATTCGTCATGACGCAATACTATATGACGATATACGTTATGACGCATTACTATATGACGTTATACGTCATGACGCAATACTATATGATGTTATACGTTATGACGCATTGCTATATGGCGTTATACGTTAAACCGGAATTCTGTATGATGTTATACGTTATGACGCATTACTGCATGACGTTAGACGTTAAACCGTAATTCTGCATGACGTTATACGTTATGACGTTTTACTATGTGACGTTATACGTTATGCCGTAATTCTATATGACGTTATACGGTATGACGAATTACTGTATGACGTTGTACGTTATGACGCATTGCTATATCGCGTTATACGTTAAACCGGAATTCTATATGATGTTATACGTTATGACGCATTACTATATGACGTTATACGTCAAACCGTAATTCTATATGACTTTATACGTTATGACGCATTGCTATATGGCGTTATACGTTAAACCGTAATTCTGTATGACGTTATACGTTATGACGTTTTACTATGTGACGTTATACGTTATACCGTACCTCTATATGACGTTATACGTCATGTCGCCTTATTATATGACATTATACGTCATGACGCAATACTACATGACGTTATACGTTATGACGCATTACTATATGGCGTTATACGTTATGACGCATTACTATATGACGTTATACGTTATGACGGATTACTATATGGCGTTAGACGTTATGGCGCAATACTATATGACGTTATACGTTATGACGCATTACTATATGGCGTTATACGTTATGACGCATTACTATATGACGTTATACGTTATGACGCATTACTATATGACGTTATGCGTCATGTCGCCTTATTATATGACATTATACGTCATGACGCAATACTATATGACGTTATACGTTATGACGCATTACTATATGACGTTATTCGTTATAACGCATTGCTATATGACGTTATACGTTATGACGGATTACTATATGGCGTTAGACGTTATGACGCAATACTATATGACGTTATACGTTATGACGCATTACTATATGACGTTATTCGTTATAACGCATTGCTATATGACGTTATACGTTATGACGGATTACTATATGGCGTTAGACGTTATGACGCAATACTATATGACGTTATACGTTATGACGCATTACTATATGGCGTTATACGTTATAACGCATTGCTATATGACGTTATACGTTATGACGGATTACTATATGGCGTTAGACGTTATGACGCAATACTATATGACGTTATACGTTATGACGCATTACTATATGACGTTATACGTTATGACGTATTACTATATGACGTTATACGTTATTCCGGAATTCTATATGACTTTATACGTTAAGACGTATTACTATGTGACGTTAGACGTCATGTCGCCTTATTATATGACGTTATACGTCATGACGCAATACTATATGATGTTATACGTTATGACGCATTGCTATATGGCGTTATACGTTAAACCGGAATTCTATATGACGTTATAAGTTATGACGTAATTCTATATGACGTTATACGTTATGACGCATTACTGTATGACGTTATACGTTATGACGCATTACTATACGACGTTATACGTCAAACCGTAATTCTATATGACTTTATACGTTATGACGCATTGCTATATGGCGCTTTACGTTAAACCGGAATTCGATATGATGTTATACGTTATGAAGCATTACTGTATGACGTTAGACGTTAAACCGTAATTCTGTATGACGTTATACGTTATGACGTTTTACTATGTGACGTTATACGTTATACCGTACTTCTATATGACGTTATACGTCATGTCGCCTTATTATATGACATTATACGTCATGACGGTTACTACATGACGTTATACGTTATGACGCATTACTATATGGCGTTATACGTTATGACGCATTACTATATGACGTTATTCGTTATAACGCATTGCTATGTGGCGTTATACGTTATGACCCATTGCTATATGACGTTATACGTTATGACGCATTACTATATGACGTTATACGTTATGACGGATTACTATATGGCGTTAGACGCTATGACGCAGTACTATATGACGTTATACGTTATGACGCATTACTATATGGCGTTATACGTTATGACGCATTACGATATGACGTTATACGTTATGACGCATTACTATATGACGTTATACGTCATGTCGCCTTATTATATGACATTATTCGTCATGACGCAATACTATATGACGTTATACGTTATGACGTATTACTATATGACGTTATACGTTATTCCGGAATTCTATATGAATTTATACGTTAAGACGTATTACTATGTGACGTTATACGTCATGTCGCCTTATTATATGACATTATTCGTCATGACGCAATACTATATGTCGATATACGTTATGACGCATTACTATATGACGTTATACGTCATGACGCAATACTATATGTTGTTATACGTTAAGACGCATTGATATATGGCGTTATACGTTAAACCGGAATTCTATATGACGTTATAAGTTATGACGTAATTCTACATGACGTTATACGTCATGTCGCCTTATTATATGACGTTGTACGTCATGACGCCATACTATATGATGTTAGACGTTATGACGCAATACTATATGGCGTTATACGTTATGACGCATTACTATATGACTTTATACGTTAAACCGTAATTCTGTATAACGTTATACGTTATGACGCATTGCTATATGGCGTTATACGATATGACGTATTACTATGAGACGTTATACGTCATGTCGCCTTATTATATGACATTATTCGTCATGACGCAATACTATATGACGTTATACGTTATGACGTATTACTATATGACGTTATACGTTATTCCGGAATTCTATATGAATTTATACGTTAAGACGTATTACTATGTGACGTTATACGTCATGTCGCCTTATTATATGACATTATTCGTCATGACGCAATACTATATGTCGATATACGTTATGACGCATTACTATATGACGTTATACGTCATGACGCAATACTATATGTTGTTATACGTTAAGACGCATTGATATATGGCGTTATACGTTAAACCGGAATTCTATATGACGTTATAAGTTATGACGTAATTCTACATGACGTTATACGTCATGTCGCCTTATTATATGACGTTGTACGTCATGACGCCATACTATATGATGTTAGACGTTATGACGCAATACTATATGGCGTTATACGTTATGACGCATTACTATATGACTTTATACGTTAAACCGTAATTCTGTATAACGTTATACGTTATGACGCATTGCTATATGGCGTTATACGATATGACGTATTACTATGAGACGTTATACGTCATGTCGCCTTATTATATGACATTATTCGTCATGACGCAATACTATATGACGTTATACGTTATGACGTATTACTATATGGCGTTATACGTTATGACGCTTTACTATATGACGTTATATGTCAAACCGTAATTCTATATGACTTTATACGTTATGACGCATTGCTATATGGCGTTATACGTTAAACCGGAATTCTATATGACGTTATACGTCATGTCGCCTTATTATATGACATTATTCGTCATGACGCAATACTATATGTTGTTATACGTTATGACGCATTGCTATATGGCGTTATACGTTAAGCCGGAATTCTATATGACGTTATACGTTATGACGCATTACTATATGACGTTATCCGTTAAACCGGAATTCTATATGACGTTATACGTTATGACGTATTACTATGTGATGTTCTACGTTATGGGGTAAATCTGTATGACGTTATACGTCATGACGCAATACTATATGACGTTATACGTTATGACGCATTACTATATGGCGTTATACGTTATGACGCTTTACTATATGACGTTATATGTCAAACCGTAATTCTATATGACTTTATACGTTATGACGCATTGCTATATGGCGTTATACGTTAAACCGGAATTCTATATGACGTTATACGTTATGACGCATTACTGTATAACGTTAGACGTTAAACCGTAATTCTGTATGACGTTATACGTTATGATGTTTTACTATGTGACGTTATACGTTATGCCGTACTTCTATATGACGTTATACGTCATGTCGCCTTATTATATGACATTATACGTCATGACGCAATACTATATGACGTTATACGTTATGACGCATTACTATATGACGTTATACGTTATGTCGTATTACTATATGACGTTATACGTTATGCCGTAATTTTATATGACTTTATACGTTATGACGCATTGCTATATGGCGTTATACGTTAAACCGGAATTCTATATGATGTTATACGTTATGACGCATTACTGTATGACGTTAGACGTTAAACCGTAATTCTGTATGTCGTTATACGTTATGACGTCTTACTATGTGACGTTATACGTTATACCGTACTTCTATATGACGTTATGCGTCATGTCGCCTTATTATATGACATTATACGTCATGACGCAATACTACATGACGTTATACGTTATGACGCATTCCTATATGGCGTTATACGTTATGACGCATTACTATATGACGTTATTCGTCATAACGCATTGCTATATGGCGTTATACGTTATGACGCATTGCTATATGGCGTTATACGTTATGACGCATTACTATATGACGTTATACGTTATGACGGATTACTATATGGCGTTAGACGTTATGACGCAATACTATATGACGTTATACGTTATGACGCATTACTATATGGCGTTATACGTTATGACGCATTACTATAAGACGTTATACGTTATGACGCATTACTATATGACGTTATACGTCATGTCGCCTTATTATATGACATTATTCGTCATGACGCAATACTATATGACTTTATACGTTAAGACGTATTACTATGTGACGTTATACGTCATGTCGCCTTATTATATGACATTATTCGTCATGACGCAGTACTATATGACGATATACGTTATGACGCATTACTATATGACGTTATACGTCATGACGCAATACTATATGATGTTATACGTTATGACGCATTGCTATATGGCGTTATACGTTAAACCGGAATTCTGTATGATGTTATACGTTATGACGCATTACTGTATGACGTTAGACGTTAAACCGTAATTCTGCATGACGTTATACGTTATGACGTTTTACTATGTGACGTTATACGTTATGCCGTAATTCTATATGACGTTGTACGGTATGACGCATTGCTATATCGCGTTATACGTTAAACCGGAATTCTATATGATGTTATACGTTATGACGCATTACTATATGACTTTATACGTTAAACCGTAATTCTGTATAACGTTATACGTTATGACGTTTTACTATGTGACGTTATACGTTATGCCGTAATTCTATATGACGTTATACGGTATGACGAATTACTGTATGACGTTATACGTTATGACGCATTGCTATATCGCGTTATACGTTAAACCGGAATTCTATATGATGTTATACGTTATGACGCATTACTATATGACGTTATACGTCAAACCGTAATTCTATATGACTTTATACGTTATGACGCATTGCTATATGGCGTTATACGTTAAACCGGAATTCGATATGATGTTATACGTTATGACGCATTACTGTATGACGTTAGACGTTAAACCGTAATTCTGTATGACGTTATACGTTATGACGTTTTACTATGTGACGTTATACGTTATACCGTACTTCTATATGACGTTGTACGTCATGTCGCCTTATTATATGACATTATACGTCATGACGCAATACTACATGACGTTATACGTTATGACGCATTACTATATGGCGTTATACGTTATGGCGCATTACTATATGACGTTATTCGTTATAACGCATTGCTATATGGCGTTATACGTTATGACGCATTGCTATATGGCGTTATGCGTTATGACGCATTACTATATGACGTTATACGTTATGACGGATTACTATATGGCGTTAGACGTTATGACGCAATACTATATGACGTTATACGTTATGACGCATTACTATATGGCGTTATACGTTATGACGCATTACTATATGACGTTATATGTTATGACGCATTACTATATGACGTTATGCGTCATGTCGCCTTATTATATGACATTATTCGTCATGACGCAATACTATATGACGTTATACGTTATGACGTATTACTATATGACGTTATACGTTATTCCGGAATTCTATATGACTTTATACGTTAAGACGTATTACTATGTGACGTTATACGTCATGTCGCCTTATTATATGACATTATTCGTCATGACGCAATACTATATGACGTTATACGTCATGTCGCTTTATTATATGACGTTATACGTCATGACGCAATACTATATGATGTTATACGTTATGACGCAATACTATATGGCGTTATACGTTATGACGCATTACTATATGACTTTATACGTTAAACCGTAATTCTGTATAACGTTATACGTTATGACGCATTACTATATGACGTTATCCGTTAAACCGGAATTCTATATGACGTTATACGTTATGACCTATTACTATGTGATGTTCTACGTTATGAGGTAAATCTATATGACGTTATACGTCATGACGCAATACTATATGACGTTATACGTTATGACGCATTACTATATGGCGTTATACGTTATGACGCATTACTATATGACGTTATACGTCAAACCGTAATTCTATATGACTTTATACGTTATGACGCATTGCTATATGGCTTTATACGTTAAACCGGAATTCTATATGACGTTATACGTTATGACGCATTATTGTATGACGTTAGACGTTAAACCGTAATTCTGTATGACGTTATACGTTATGACGTTTTACTATGTGACGTTATACGTTATGCCGTACTTCTATATGACGTTATACGTCATGTCGCCTTATTATATGACATTATACGTCATGACGCAATACTATATGACGTTATACGTTATGACGCATTACTATATGACGTTATACGTTATGACGTATTACTATATGACGTTATACGTTATGCCGTAATTTTATATGACTTTATACGTTATGACGCATTGCTATATGGCGTTATACGTTAAACCGGAATTCTATATGATGTTATACGTTATGACGTATTACTGTATGACGTTAGACGTTAAACCGTAATTCTGTATGACGTTATACGTTATGACGTTTTACTATGTGACGTTATACGTTATACCGCACTTCTATATGACGTTATACGTCATGTCGCCATATTATATGACATTATACGTCATGACGCAATACTACATGACGTTATACGTTATGACGCATTACTATATGGCGTTATACGTTATGACGCATTACTATATGACGTTATTCGTTATAACGCATTGCTATATGGCGTTATACGTTATGACGCATTGCTATATGGCGTTATACGTTATGACGCATTACTATATGACGTTATACGTTATGACGGATTACTATATGGCGTTAGACGTTATGACGCAATACTATATGACGTTATACGTTATGAAGCATTACTATATGGCGTTATACGTTATGACGCATTACTATAAGACGTTATACGTTATGACGCATTACTATATGACGTTATACGTCATGTCGCCTTATTATATGACATTATTCGTCATGACGCAATACTATATGACGTTATACGTTATGACGTATTACTATATGACGTTATACGTTATTCCGGAATTCTATATGACTTTATACGTTAAGACGTATTACTATGTGACGTTATACGTCATGTCGCCTTATTATATGACATTATTCGTCATGACGCAATACTATATGACGATATACGTTATGACGCATTACTATATGACGTTATACGTCATGACGCAATACTATATGATGTTATACGTTATGACGCATTGCTATATGGCGTTATACGTTAAACCGGAATTCTGTATGATGTTATACGTTATGACGCATTACTGCATGACGTTAGACGTTAAACCGTAATTCTGCATGACGTTATACGTTATGACGTTTTACTATGTGACGTTATACGTTATGCCGTAATTCTATATGACGTTATACGGTATGACGAATTACTGTATGACGTTGTACGTTATGACGCATTGCTATATCGCGTTATACGTTAAACCGGAATTCTATATGATGTTATACGTTATGACGCATTACTATATGACGTTATACGTCAAACCGTAATTCTATATGACTTTATACGTTATGACGCATTGCTATATGGCGTTATACGTTAAACCGGAATTCTATATGATGTTATACGTTATGACGCATTACTGTATGACGTTAGACGTTAAACCGTAATTCTGTATGACGTTATACGTTATGACGTTTTACTATGTGACGTTATACGTTATACCGTACCTCTATATGACGTTATACGTCATGTCGCCTTATTATATGACATTATACGTCATGACGCAATACTACATGACGTTATACGTTATGACGCATTACTATATGGCGTTATACGTTATGACGCATTACTATATGACGTTATACGTTATGACGGATTACTATATGGCGTTAGACGTTATGGCGCAATACTATATGACGTTATACGTTATGACGCATTACTATATGGCGTTATACGTTATGACGCATTACTATATGACGTTATACGTTATGACGCATTACTATATGACGTTATGCGTCATGTCGCCTTATTATATGACATTATACGTCATGACGCAATACTATATGACGTTATACGTTATGACGCATTACTATATGGCGTTATACGTTATGACGCATTACTATATGACGTTATACGTCAAACCGTAATTCTATATGACTTTATACGTTATGACGCATTGCTATATGGCGTTATACGTTAAACCGGAATTCTATATGACGTTATACGTTATGACGCATAACTATATGGCGTTATACGTTATGACGCATTACTATATGACGTTATTCGTTATAACGCATTGCTATATGACGTTATACGTTATGACGGATTACTATATGGCGTTAGACGTTATGACGCAATACTATATGACGTTATACGTTATGACGCATTACTATATGACGTTATTCGTTATAACGCATTGCTATATGACGTTATACGTTATGACGGATTACTATATGGCGTTAGACGTTATGACGCAATACTATATGACGTTATACGTTATGACGCATTACTATATGACGTTATTCGTTATAACGCATTGCTATATGACGTTATACGTTATGACGGATTACTATATGGCGTTAGACGTTATGACGCAATACTATATGACGTTATACGTTATGACGCATTACTATATGGCGTTATACGTTATAACGCATTGCTATATGACGTTATACGTTATGACGGATTACTATATGGCGTTAGACGTTATGACGCAATACTATATGACGTTATACGTCATGACGCAATACTATATGACGTTATACGTTATGACGTATTACTATATGACGTTATACGTTATTCCGGAATTCTATATGAATTTATACGTTAAGACGTATTACTATGTGACGTTATACGTCATGTCGCCTTATTATATGACATTATTCGTCATGACGCAATACTATATGTCGATATACGTTATGACGCATTACTATATGACGTTATACGTCATGACGCAATACTATATGTTGTTATACGTTAAGACGCATTGCTATATGACGTTATACGTTATGACGGATTACTATATGGCGTTAGACGTTATGACGCAATACTATATGACGTTATACGTCATGACGCAATACTATATGACGTTATACGTTATGACGTATTACTATATGACGTTATACGTTATTCCGGAATTCTATATGAATTTATACGTTAAGACGTATTACTATGTGACGTTATACGTCATGTCGCCTTATTATATGACGTTATACGTTATGACGCATTACTGTATGACGTTATACGTTATGACGCATTACTATACGACGTTATACGTCAAACCGTAATTCTATATGACTTTATACGTTATGACGCATTGCTATATGGCGCTTTACGTTAAACCGGAATTCGATATGATGTTATACGTTATGAAGCATTACTGTATGACGTTAGACGTTAAACCGTAATTCTGTATGACGTTATACGTTATGACGTTTTACTATGTGACGTTATACGTTATACCGTACTTCTATATGACGTTATACGTCATGTCGCCTTATTATATGACATTATACGTCATGACGGTTACTACATGACGTTATACGTTATGACGCATTACTATATGGCGTTATACGTTATGACGCATTACTATATGACGTTATTCGTTATAACGCATTGCTATGTGGCGTTATACGTTATGACCCATTGCTATATGACGTTATACGTTATGACGCATTACTATATGACGTTATACGTTATGACGGATTACTATATGGCGTTAGACGCTATGACGCAGTACTATATGACGTTATACGTTATGACGCATTACTATATGGCGTTATACGTTATGACGCATTACGATATGACGTTATACGTTATGACGCATTACTATATGACGTTATACGTCATGTCGCCTTATTATATGACATTATTCGTCATGACGCAATACTATATGACGTTATACGTTATGACGTATTACTATATGACGTTATACGTTATTCCGGAATTCTATATGAATTTATACGTTAAGACGTATTACTATGTGACGTTATACGTCATGTCGCCTTATTATATGACATTATTCGTCATGACGCAATACTATATGTCGATATACGTTATGACGCATTACTATATGACGTTATACGTCATGACGCAATACTATATGTTGTTATACGTTAAGACGCATTGATATATGGCGTTATACGTTAAACCGGAATTCTATATGACGTTATAAGTTATGACGTAATTCTACATGACGTTATACGTCATGTCGCCTTATTATATGACGTTGTACGTCATGACGCCATACTATATGATGTTAGACGTTATGACGCAATACTATATGGCGTTATACGTTATGACGCATTACTATATGACTTTATACGTTAAACCGTAATTCTGTATAACGTTATACGTTATGACGCATTGCTATATGGCGTTATACGATATGACGTATTACTATGAGACGTTATACGTCATGTCGCCTTATTATATGAAATTATTCGTCATGACGCAATACTATATGACGTTATACGTTATGACGTATTACTATATGACGTTATACGTTATTCCGGAATTCTATATGACTTTATACGTTAAGACGTATTACTATGTGACGTTATACGTCATGTCGCCTTATTATATGACGTTATACGTCATGACGCAATACTATATGATGTTATACGTTATGACGCATTGCTATATGGCGTTATACGTTAAACCGGAATTCTATATGACGTTATAAGTTATGACGTAATTCTATATGACGTTATACGTCATGTCGCTTCATTATATGACGTTATACGTCATGACGCAATACTATATGATGTTATACGTTATGAAGCATTACTGTATGACGTTAGACGTTAAACCGTAATTCTGTATGACGTTATACGTTATGACGTTTTACTATGTGACGTTATACGTTATACCGTACTTCTATATGACGTTATACGTCATGTCGCCTTATTATATGACATTGTACGTCATGACGGTTACTACATGACGTTATACGTTATGACGCATTACTATATGGCGTTATACGTTATGACGCATTACTATATGACGTTATTCGTTATAACGCATTGCTATGTGGCGTTATACGTTATGACCCATTGCTATATGGCGTTATACGTTATGACGCATTATTATATGACGTTATACGTTATGACGGATTACTATATGGCGTTAGACGCTATGACGCAGTACTATATGACGTTATACGTTATGACGCATTACTATATGGCGTTATACGTTATGACGCAATACTATATGTTGTTATACGTTATGACGCATTGCTATATGGCGTTATACGTTAAACCGGAATTCTATATGACGTTATAAGTTATGACGTAATTCTATATGACGTTATACGTCATGTCGCCTTATTATATGACATTATTCGTCATGACGCAATACTATATGACGATATACGTTATGACGCATTACTATATGACGTTATACGTCATGACGCAATACTATATGTTGTTATACGTTATGACGCATTACTATATGACTTTATACGTTAAACCGTAATTCTGTATAACGTTATACGTTATGACGCATTGCTATATGGCGTTATACGATATGACGTATTACTATGTGACGTTATTCGTTATGACGTAATGCTATACGACGTTATACGGTATGACGAATTACTGTATGACGTTATACGTTATGACGCATTACTATATGACGTTATCCGTTAAACCGGAATTCTATATGACGTTATACGTCATGACGTAATACTATATGACGTTATACGTTATGCCGTATTACTATGTGACGTCATAAGTTATGACGTAATTCTATATGACGTTATACGTTATGACGTATTACTATGTGATGTTCTACGTTATGAGGTATATCTATATGACGTTATACGTCATGACGCAATAGTATATGACGTTATACGTTATGACGCATTATTATATGGCGTTATACGTTATGACGCATTGCTATATGGCGTTATACGTTAAACCGGAATTCTATATGACGTTATACGTTATGACGCATTACTGTATGACGTTAGACGTTAAACCGTAATTCTGTATGACGTTATACGTTATGACGTTTTACTATATGACGTTATACGTTATGACGTATTACTATATGACGTTATACGTTATGCCGTAATTTTATATGACTTTATACGTTATGTCGCATTACTATATGACGTTATACGTTATGACGCATTACTATATGACGTTATACGTCATGTCGCCTTATTATATGACATTATTCGTCATGACGCAATACTATATGACGTTATACGTTATGACGTATTACTATATGACGTTATACGTTATTCCGGAATTCTATATGACTTTATACGTTAAGACGTATTACTATGTGACGTTGTACGTCATGTCGCCTTATTATATGACATTATTCGTCATGACGCAATACTATATGACGTTATACGTTATGACGCATTACTATATTACGATATACGTTATGGCGCATTACTACATGACGTTATACGTCATGACGCAATACTATATGATGTTATACGTTATGACGCATTGCTATATGGCGTTATACGTTAAACCGGAATTCTATATGTCGTTATAAGTTATGACGTAATTCTGTATGACGTTATACGTCATGTCGCTTTATTATATGACGTTATACGTCATGACGCAATACTATATGATGTTATACGTTATGACGCATTACTATATGGCGTTATACGTTATGACGCATTACTATATGACTTTATACGTTAAACCGTAATTCTGTATAACGTTATACGTTATGACGCATTGTTATATGGCGTTATACGATATGACGCATTACTATGAGACGTTATTCGTTATGACGTAATGCTATACGACGTTATACGGTATGACGAATTACTGTATGACGTTATACGTTATGACGCATTACTATATGACGTTATCCGTTAAACCGGAATTCTATATGACGTTATACGTCATGACGTAATACTATATGACGTTAGACGTTATGACGCATTACTATATGGCGTTATACGTTATGACGCATTACTATATGACGTTATACGTTATGACGCATTACTATATGGCGTTATACGTTATGACGCATTACTATATGACGTTATTCGTTATAACGCATTGCTATATGACGTTATACGTTATGACGGATTACTATATGGCGTTAGACGTTATGACGCAATACTATATGACGTTATACGTTATGACGCATTACTATATGACGTTATTCGTTATAACGCATTGCTATATGACGTTATACGTTATGACGGATTACTATATGGCGTTAGACGTGATGACGCAATACTATATGACGTTATACGTTATGACGCATTACTATATGGCGTTATACGTTATGACGCATTACTATATGACGTTATACGTTATGACGCATTACTATATGACGTTATACGTCATGTCGCCTTATTATATGACATTATTCGTCATGACGCAATACTATATGACGTTATACGTTATGACGTATTACTATATGACGTTATACGTTATTCCGGAATTCTATATGACTTTATACGTTAAGACGTATTACTATGTGACGTTATACGTCATGTCGCCTTATTATATGACGTTATACGTCATGACGCAATACTATATGATGTTATACGTTATGACGCATTACTGTATGACGTTATACGTTATGACGCATTACTATATGACGTTATACGTCAAACCGTAATTCTATATGACTTTATACGTTATGACGCATTGCTATATGGCGTTATACGTTAAACCGGAATTCTATATGACGTTATAAGTTATGACGTAATTCTATATGACGTTATACGTCATGTCACCTTATTATATGACGTTATACGTCATGTCGCAATACTATATGACGTTATACGTTATGACGCATTACTATATGACCTTGTAAGTTATGACGTATTACTATATGACGATATACGTTATGCCGGAATTCTATATGACGTTATACGTTATGACGCAATTACTATATGGCGTTATAGGATATGACGCATTACTCTTTTGACGTTATACGTTAAACCGTAATTTTATATGACGTTATACGTTATGAAGTAATTCTATATGACGTTATACGTCATGTCGCCTTATTATATGACGTTATACGTCACGACGCAATACTATATGACGTTATACGTTATGACGCATTACTATATGGCGTTATACGTTATGACGCATTACTATATGACGTTATACGTTATGACGCATTACTATATGATGTTATACGTTATGACGCATTACTATATGACGTTATACGTTATGACGCATTACTATATGACGTTATACGTCATGTCGCCTTATTATATGACATTATTCGTCATGACGCAATACTATATGACGTTATACGTTATGACGTATTACTATATGACGTTATACGTTATTCCGGAATTCTATATGACTTTATACGTTAAGACGTATTACTATGTGACGTTGTACGTCATGTCGCCTTATTATATGACATTATTCGTCATGACGCAATACTATATGACGTTATACGTTATGATGCATTACTATATTACGATATACGTTATGACGCATTACTATATGACGTTATACGTCATGACGCAATACTATATGACGTTATACGTTATGACGCATTACTATATGGCGTTATACGTTATACCGTACTTCTATATGACGTTATACGTCATGTCGCCTTATTATATGACGTTATACGTCATGACGCAATACTATATGATGTTATACGTTATGACGCATTGTTATATGGCGTTATACGATATGACGCATTACTATGAGACGTTATTCGTTATGACGTAATGCTATACGACGTTATACGGTATGACGAATTACTGTATGACGTTATACGTTATGACGCATTACTATATGACGTTATCCGTTAAACCGGAATTCTATATGACGTTATACGTCATGACGTAATACTATATGACGTTATACGTTATGACGTATTACTATGTGACGTTATAAGTTATGACGTAATTCTATATGACGTTATACGTTATGACGTATTACTATGTGATGTTCTACGTTATGAGGTAAATCTATATGACGTTATACGTCATGACGCAATACTATATGACGTTATACGTTATGACGCATTACTATATGGCGTTATACGTTATGACGCATTACTATATGACGTTATACGTCAAACCGTAATTCTATATGACTTTATACGTTATGACGCATTGCTATATGGCGTTATACGTTAAACCGGAATTCTATATGACGTTATACGTTATGACGCATTACTATATGGCGTTATACGTTATGACGCATTACTATATGACGTTATTCGTTATAACGCATTGCTATATGACGTTATACGTTATGACGGATTACTATATGGCGTTAGACGTTATGACGCAATACTATATGACGTTATACGTTATGACGCATTACTATATGACGTTATTCGTTATAACGCATTGCTATATGACGTTATACGTTATGACGGATTACTATATGGCGTTAGACGTTATGACGCAATACTATATGACGTTATACGTTATGACGCATTACTATATGACGTTATTCGTTATAACGCATTGCTATATGACGTTATACGTTATGACGGATTACTATATGGCGTTAGACGTTATGACGCAATACTATATGACGTTATACGTTATGACGCATTACTATATGGCGTTATACGTTATAACGCATTGCTATATGACGTTATACGTTATGACGGATTACTATATGGCGTTAGACGTTATGACGCAATACTATATGACGTTATACGTTATGACGCATTACTATATGACGTTATACGTTATGACGTATTACTATATGACGTTATACGTTATTCCGGAATTCTATATGACTTTATACGTTAAGACGTATTACTATGTGACGTTAGACGTCATGTCGCCTTATTATATGACGTTATACGTCATGACGCAATACTATATGATGTTATACGTTATGACGCATTGCTATATGGCGTTATACGTTAAACCGGAATTCTATATGACGTTATAAGTTATGACGTAATTCTATATGACGTTATACGTTATGACGCATTACTGTATGACGTTATACGTTATGACGCATTACTATATGACGTTATACGTCAAACCGTAATTCTATATGACTTTATACGTTATGACGCATTGCTATATGGCGCTTTACGTTAAACCGGAATTCGATATGATGTTATACGTTATGAAGCATTACTGTATGACGTTAGACGTTAAACCGTATTTCTGTATGACGTTATACGTTATGACGTTTTACTATGTGACGTTATACGTTATACCGTACTTCTATATGACGTTATACGTCATGTCGCCTTATTATATGACATTATACGTCATGACGGTTACTACATGACGTTATACGTTATGACGCATTACTATATGGCGTTATACGTTATGACGCATTACTATATGACGTTATTCGTTATAACGCATTGCTATGTGGCGTTATACGTTATGACCCATTGCTATATGGCGTTATACGTTATGACGCATTACTATATGACGTTATACGTTATGACGGATTACTATATGGCGTTAGACGCTATGACGCAGTACTATATGACGTTATACGTTATGACGCATTACTATATGGCGTTATACGTTATGACGCATTACGATATGACGTTATACGTTATAACGCATTACTATGTGACGTTATACGTCATGTCGCCTTATTATATGACATTATTCGTCATGACGCAATACTATATGACGATATACGTTATGACGTATTACTATGTGACGTTATACGTCATGTCGCCTTATTATATGACATTATTCGTCATGACGCAATACTATATGTCGATATACGTTATGACGCATTACTATATGACGTTATACGTCATGACGCAATACTATATGTTGTTATACGTTAAGACGCATTGATATATGGCGTTATACGTTAAACCGGAATTCTATATGACGTTATAAGTTATGACGTAATTCTACATGACGTTATACGTCATGTCGCCTTATTATATGACGTTGTACGTCATGACGCCATACTATATGATGTTAGACGTTATGACGCAATACTACATGGCGTTATACGTTATGACGCATTACTATATGACTTTATACGTTAAACCGTAATTCTGTATAACGTGATACGTTATGACGCATTGCTATATGGCGTTATACGATATGACGTATTACTATGAGACGTTATACGTCATGTCGCCTTATTATATGACATTATTCGTCATGACGCAATACTATATGACGTTATACGTTATGACGTATTACTATATGACGTTATACGTTATTCCGGAATTCTATATGACTTTATACGTTAAGACGTATTACTATGTGACGTTATACGTCATGTCGCCTTATTATATGACGTTATACGTCATGACGCAATACTATATGATGTTATACGTTATGACGCATTGCTATATGGCGTTATACGTTAAACCGGAATTCTATATGACGTTATAAGTTATGACGTAATTCTATATGACGTTATACGGCATGTCGCTTCATTATATGACGTTATACGTCATGACGCAATACTATATGATGTTATACGTTATGACGCATTACTGTATGACGTTATACGTTATGACGCATTACTATATGACGTTATACGTCAAACCGTAATTCTATATGACTTTATACGTTATGACGCATTGCTATATGGCGCTTTACGTTAAACCGGTATTCGATATGATGTTATACGTTATGAAGCATTACTGTATGACGTTAGACGTTAAACCGTAATTCTGTATGACGTTATACGTTATGACGTTTTACTATGTGACGTTATACGTTATACCGTACTTCTATATGACGTTATACGTCATGTCGCCTTATTATATGACATTGTACGTCATGACGGTTACTACATGACGTTATACGTTATGACGCATTACTATATGGCGTTATACGTTATGACGCATTACTATATGACGTTATTCGTTATAACGCATTGCTATGTGGCGTTATACGTTATGACCCATTGCTATATGGCGTTATACGTTATGACGCATTATTATATGACGTTATACGTTATGACGGATTACTATATGGCGTTAGACGCTATGACGCAGTACTATATGACGTTATACGTTATGACGCATTACTATATGGCGTTATACGTTATGACGCATTACGGTATGACGTTATACGTTATGACGCATTACTATATGACGTTATACGTCATGTCGCCTTATTATATGACATTATTCGTCATGACGCAATACTATATGACGTTATACGTTATGACGTATTACTATATGACGTTATACGTTATTCCGGAATTCTATATGAATTTATACGTTAAGACGTATTACTATGTGACGTTATACGTCATGTCGCCTTATTATATGACATTATTCGTCATGACGCAATACTATATGACGATATACGTTATGACGCATTACTATATGACGTTATACGTCATGACGCAATACTATATGTTGTTATACGTTATGATGCATTGCTATATGGCGTTATACGTTAAACCGGAATTCTATATGACGTTATAAGTTATGACGTAATTCTATGTGACGTTATACGTCATGTCGCTTTATTATATGACGTTATACGTCATGACGCAATACTATATGATGTTATACGTTATGACGCAATACTATATGGCGTTATACGTTATGACGCATTACTATATGACTTTATACGTTAAACCGTAATTCTGTATAACGTTATACGTTATGACGCATTGCTATATGGCGTTATACGATATGACGTATTACTATGTGACGTTATTCGTTATGACGTAATGCTATACGACGTTATACGGTATGACGAATTACTGTATGACGTTATACGTTATGACGCATTACTATATGACGTTATCCGTTAAACCGGAATTCTATATGACGTTATACGTCATGACGTAATACTATATGACGTTAGACGTTATGACGCATTACTATATGGCGTTATACGTTATGACGCATTACTATATGACGTTATACGTTATGACGCATTACTATATGGCGTTATACGTTATGACGCATTACTATATGACGTTATTCGTTATAACGCATTGCTATATGACGTTATACGTTATGACGGATTACTATATGGCGTTAGACGTTATGACGCAATACTATATGACGTTATACGTTATGACGCATTACTATATGACGTTATTCGTTATAACGCATTGCTATATGACGTTATACGTTATGACGGATTACTATATGGCGTTAGACGTTATGACGCAATACTATATGACGTTATACGTTATGACGCATTACTATATGGCGTTATACGTTATGACGCATTACTATATGACGTTATACGTTATGACGCATTACTATATGACGTTATACGTCATGTCGCCTTATTATATGACATTATTCGTCATGACGCAATACTATATGACGTTATACGTTATGACGTATTACTATATGACGTTATACGTTATTCCGGAATTCTATATGACTTTATACGTTAAGACGTATTACTATGTGACGTTATACGTCATGTCGCCTTATTATATGACGTTATACGTCATGACGCAATACTATATGATGTTATACGTTATGACGCATTACTGTATGACGTTATACGTTATGACGCATTACTATATGACGTTATACGTCAAACCGTAATTCTATATGACTTTATACGTTATGACGCATTGCTATATGGCGCTTTACGTTAAACCGGAATTCGATATGATGTTATACGTTATGAAGCATTACTGTATGACGTTAGACGTTAAACCGTAATTCTGTATGACGTTATACGTTATGACGTTTTACTATGTGACGTTATACGTTATACCGTACTTCTATATGACGTTATACGTCATGTCGCCTTATTATATGACATTATACGTCATGACGGTTACTACATGACGTTATACGTTATGACGCATTACTATATGGCGTTATACGTTATGACGCATTACTATATGACGTTATTCGTTATAACGCATTGCTATGTGGCGTTATACGTTATGACCCATTGCTATATGGCGTTATACGTTATGACGCATTACTATATGACGTTATACGTTATGACGGATTACTATATGGCGTTAGACGCTATGACGCAGTACTATATGACGTTATACGTTATGACGCATTACTATATGGCGTTATACGTTATGACGCATTACGATATGACGTTATACGTTATGACGCATTACTATATGACGTTATACGTCATGTCGCCTTATTATATGACATTATTCGTCATGACGCAATACTATATGACGATATACGTTATGACGCATTACTATATGACGTTATACGTCGTGACGCAATACTATATGTTGTTATACGTTATGACGCATTGCTATATGGCGTTATACGTTAAACCGGAATTCTATATGACGTTATAAGTTATGACGTAATTCTATATGACGTTATACGTCATGTCGCTTTATTATATGACGTTATACGTCATGACGCAATACTATATGATGTTATACGTTATGACGCAATACTATATGGCGTTATACGTTATGACGCATTACTATATGACTTTATACGTTAAACCGTAATTCTGTATAACGTTATACGTTATGACGCATTGCTATATGGCGTTATACGATATGACGTATTACTATGAGACGTTATTCGTTATGACGTAATGCTATACGACGTTATACGGTATGACGAATTACTGTATGACGTTATACGTTATGACGCATTACTATATGACGTTATCCGTTAAACCGGAATTCTATATGACGTTATACGTCATGACGTAATACTATATGACGTTATACGTTATGCCGTATTACTATGTGACGTCATAAGTTATGACGTAATTCTATATGACGTTATACGTTATGACGTATTACTATGTGATGTTCTACGTTATGAGGTATATCTATATGACGTTATACGTCATGACGCAATAGTATATGACGTTATACGTTACGACGCATTACTATATGGCGTTATACGTTATGACGCATTACTATATGACGTTATACGTCAAACCGTAATTCTATATGACTTTATACGTTATGACGCATTGCTATATGGCGTTATACGTTAAACCGGAATTCTATATGACGTTATACGTTATGACGCATTACTGTATGACGTTAGACGTTAAACCGTAATTCTGTATGACGTTATACGTTATGACGTTTTACTATATGACGTTATACGTTATGACATATTACTATATGACGTTATACGTTATGCCGTAATTTTATATGACTTTATACGTTATGACGCATTGCTATATGGCGTTATACGTTAAACCGGAATTCTATATGATGTTATACGTTATGACGCATTACTGTATGACGTTAGACGTTAAACCGTAATTCTGTATGACGTTATACGTTATGACGTTTTACTATGTGACGTTATACGTTATACCGTACTTCTATATGACGTTATACGTCATGTCGCCTTATTATATGACATTATACGTCATGACGCAATACTACATGACGTTATACGTTATGACGCATTACTATATGGCGTTATACGTTATGACGCGATTACTATATGACGTTATTCGTTATAACGCATTGCTATATGGCGTTATACGTTATGACGCTTTGCTATATGGCGTTATACGTTATGACGCAATACTACATGACGTTATACGTTATGACGCATTACTATATGGCGTTATACGTTATGACGCATTACTATATGACGTTATTCGTTATGACGCATTACTATATGACGTTATTCGTCATGTCGCCTTATTATATGACATTATTCGTCATGACGCAATACTATATGACGTTATACGTTATGACGTATTACTATATGACGTTATACGTTATTCCGGAATTCTATATGACTTTATACGTTAAGACGTATTACTATGTGACGTTATACGTCATGTCGCCTTATTATATGACATTATTCGTCATGACGCAATAGTATATGACGTTATACGTTATGACGCATTACTATATGGCGTTATACGTTATGACGCATTACTATATGACGTTATACGTCAAACCGTAATTCTATATGACTTTATACGTTATGACGCATTGCTATATGGCGATATACGTTAAACCGGAATTCTATATGACGTTATACGTTATGACGCATTACTGTATGACGTTAGACGTTAAACCGTAATTCTGTATGACGTTATACGTTATGACGTTTTACTATATGACGTTATACGTTATGACATATTACTATATGACGTTATACGTTATGCCGTAATTTTATATGACTTTATACGTTATGACGCATTGCTATATGGCGTTATACGTTAAACCGGAATTCTATATGATGTTATACGTTATGACGCATTACTGTATGACGTTAGACGTTAAACCGTAATTCTGTATGACGTTATACGTTATGACGTTTTACTATGTGACGTTATACGTTATACCGTACTTCTATATGACGTTATACGTCATGTCGCCTTATTATATGACATTATACGTCATGACGCAATACTACATGACGTTATACGTTATGACGCATTACTATATGGCGTTATACGTTATGACGCGATTACTATATGACGTTATTCGTTATAACGCATTGCTATATGGCGTTATACGTTATGACGCTTTGCTATATGGCGTTATACGTTATGACGCAATACTATATGACGTTATACGTTATGACGCATTACTATATGGCGTTATACGTTATGACGCATTACTATATGACGCTATACGTTATGACGCATTACTATATGACGTTATACGTCATGTCGCCTTATTATATGACATTATTCGTCATGACGCAATACTATATGACGTTATACGTTATGACGTATTACTATATGACGTTATACGTTATTCCGGAATTCTATATGACTTTATACGTTAAGACGTATTACTATGTGACGTTATACGTCATGTCGCCTTATTATATGACATTATTCGTCATGACGCAATACTATATGACGTTATACGTCATGACGCAATACTATATGACGTTATACGTTATGACGCATAACTATATGGCGTTATACGTCAAACCGTAATTCTATATGACTTTATACGTTATGACGCATTGCTATATGGCGTTATACGTTAAACCGGAATTCGATATGATGTTATACGTTATGACGCATTACTGTATGACGTTAGACGTTAAACCGTAATTCTGTATGACGTTATACGTTATGACGTTTTACTATGTGACGTTATACGTTATACCGTACTTCTATATGACGTTATACGTCATGTCGCCTTATTATATGACATTATACGTCATGACCCAATACTACATGACGTTATACGTTATGGCGCATTACTATATGGCGTTATACGTTATGACGCATTACTATATGACGTTATTCGTTATAACGCATTGCTATATGGCGTTATACGTTATGACGCATTGCTATATGGCGTTATACGTTATGACGCATTACTATATGACGTTATACGTTATGACGGATTACTATATGGCGTTAGACGTTATGACGCAATACTATATGACGTTATACGTTATGACGCATTACTATATGGCGTTATACGTTATGACGCATTACTATATGACGTTATACGTTATGACGCATTACTATATGACGTTATACGTCATGTCGCCTTATTATATGACATTATTCGTCATGACGCAATACTATATGACGTTATACGATATGACGTATTACTATATGACGTTATACGTTATTCCGGAATTCTATATGACTTTATACTTTAAGACGTATTACTATGTGACGTTATACGTCATGTCGCCTTATTATATGACATTATTCGTCATGACGCAATACTATATGTCGATATACGTTATGACGCATTACTATATGACGTTATACGTCATGACGCAATACTATATGTTGTTATACGTTAAGACGCATTGCTATATGGCGTTATACGTTAAACCGGAATTCTATATGACGTTATAAGTTATGACGTAATTCTATATGACGTTATACGTCATGTCGCTTTATTATATGACGTTGTACGTCATGACGCCATACTATATGATGTTATACGTTATGACGCAATACTATATGGCGTTATACGTTATGACGCATTACTATATGACTTTATACGTTAAACCGTAATTCTGTATAACGTTATACGTTATGACGCATTGCTATATGGCGTTATACGATATGACGTATTACTATGAGACGTTATACGTCATGTCGCCTTATTATATGACATTATTCGTCATGACGCAATACTATATGACGTTATACGTTATGACGTATTACTATATGACGTTATACGTTATTCCGGAATTCTATATGACTTTATACGTTAAGACGTATTACTATGTGACGTTATACGTCATGTCGCCTTATTATATGACGTTATACGTCATGACGCAATACTATATGATGTTATACGTTATGACGCATTGCTATATGACGTTATACGTTAAACCGGAATTCTATATGACCTTATAAGTTATGACGTAATTCTATATGACGTTATACGTCATGTCGCTTCATTATATGACGTTATACGTCATGACGCAATACTATATGATGTTATACGTTATGACGCATTACTATATGGCGTTATACGTTATGACGCATTACTATATGACGTTATTCGTTATAACGCATTGCTATGTGGCGTTATACGTTATGACCCATTGCTATATGGCGTTATACGTTATGACGCATTACTATATGACGTTATACGTTATGACGGATTACTATATGGCGTTAGACGCTATGACGCAGTACTATATGACGTTATACGTTATGACGCATTACTATATGGCGGTATACGTTATGACACATTACGATATGACGTTATACGTTATGACGCATTACTATATGACGTTATACGTCATGTCGCCTTATTATATGACATTATTCGTCATGACGCAATACTATATGACGTTATACGTTATGACGTATTACTATATGACGTTATACGTTATTCCGGAATTCTATATGAATTTATACGTTAAGACGTATTACTATGTGACGTTATACGTCATGTCGCCTTATTATATGACATTATTCGTCATGACGCAATACTATATGACGATATACGTTATGACGCATTACTATATGACGTTATACGTCATGACGCAATACTATATGTTGTTATACGTTATGACGCATTGCTATATGGCGTTATACGTTAAACCGGAATTCTATATGACGTTATAAGTTATGACGTAATTCTATATGACGTTATACGTCATGTCGCTTTATTATATGACGTTATACGTCATGACGCAATACTATATGATGTTATACGTTATGACGCAATACTATATGGCGTTATACGTTATGACGCATTACTATATGACTTTATACGCTAAACCGTAATTCTGTATAACGTTATACGTTATGACGCATTGCTATATGGCGTTATACGATATGACGTATTACTATGAGACGTTATTCGTTATGACGTAATGCTATACGACGTTATACGGTATGACGAATTACTGTATGACGTTATACGTTATGACGCATTACTATATGACGTTATCCGTTAAACCGGAATTCTATATGACGTTATACGTCATGACGTAATACTATATGACGTTATACGTTATGCCGTATTACTATGTGACGTCATAAGTTATGACGTAATTCTATATGACGTTATACGTTATGACGTATTACTGTGTGATGTTCTACGTTATGAGGTATATCTATATGACGTTATACGTCATGACGCAATAGTATATGACGTTATACGTTATGACGCATTACTATATGGCGTTATACGTTATGACGCAATACTATATGACGTTATACGTCAAACCGTAATTCTATATGACTTTATACGTTATGACGCATTGCTATATGGCGTTATACGTTAAACCGGAATTCGATATGATGTTATACGTTATGACGCATTACTGTATGACGTTAGACGTTAAACCGTAATTCTGTATGACGTTATACGTTATGACGTTTTACTATGTGACGTTATACGTTATAACGTACTTCTATATGACGTTATACGTCATGTCGCCTTATTATATGACATTATACGTCATGACCCAATACTACATGACGTTATACGTTATGGCGCATTACTATATGGCGTTATACGTTATGACGCATTACTATATGACGTTATTCGTTATAACGCATTGCTATATGGCGTTATACGTTATGACGCATTTCTATATGGCGTTATACGTTATGACGCATTACTATATGACGTTATACGTTATGACGCATTACTATATGACGTTATACGTCATGTCGCCTTATTATATGACATTATTCGTCATGACGCAATACTATATGACGTTATACGATATGACGTATTACTATATGACGTTATACGTTATTCCGGAATTCTATATGACTTTATACTTTAAGACGTATTACTATGTGACGTTATACGTCATGTCGCCTTATTATATGACATTATTCGTCATGACGCAATACTATATGTCGATATACGTTATGACGCATTACTATATGACGTTATACGTCATGACGCAATACTATATGTTGTTATACGTTAAGACGCATTGCTATATGGCGTTATACGTTAAACCGGAATTCTATATGACGTTATAAGTTATGACGTAATTCTATATGACGTTATACGTCATGTCGCTTTATTATATGACGTTGTACGTCATGACGCCATACTATATGATGTTATACGTTATGACGCAATACTATATGGCGTTATACGTTATGACGCATTACTATATGACTTTATACGTTAAACCGTAATTCTGTATAACGTTATACGTTATGACGCATTGCTATATGGCGTTATACGATATGACGAATTACTATGAGACGTTATTCGTTATGACGTAATGCTATACGACGTTATACGGTATGACGAATTACTGTATGACGTTATACGTTATGACGCATTACTATATGACGTTATCCGTTAAACCGGAATTCTATATGACGTTATACGTCATGACGTAATACTATATGACGTTATACGTTATGCCGTATTACTATGTGACGTCATAAGTTATGACGTAATTCTATATGACGTTATACGTTATGACGTATTACTATGTGATGTTCTACGTTATGAGGTAAATCTATATGACGTTATACGTCATGACGCAATAGTATATGACGTTATACGTTATGACGCATTACTATATGGCGTTATACGTTATGACGCATTACTATATGACGTTATACGTTATGACGCATTACTATATGACGTTATACGTCATGTCGCCTAATTATATGACATTATTCGTCATGACGCAATACTATATGTCGATATACGTTATGACGCATTACTATATGACGTTATACGTCATGACGCAATACTATATGTTGTTATACGTTAAGACGCATTGCTATATGGCGTTATACGTTAATCCGGAATTCTATATGACGTTATAAGTTATGACGTAATTCTATATGACGTTATACGTCATGTCGCTTTATTATATGACGTTGTACGTCATGACGCCATACTATATGAGGTTATACGTTATGACGCAATACTATATGGCGTTATACGTTATGACGCATTACTATATGACGTTATACGTCAAACCGTAATTCTATATGACTTTATACGTTATGACGCATTGCTATATGGCGTTATACGTTAAACCGGAATTCGATATGATGTTATACGTTATGACGCATTACTGTATGACGTTAGACGTTAAACCGTAATTCTGTATGACGTTATACGTTATGACGTTTTACTATGTGACGTTATACGTTATACCGTACTTCTATATGACGTTATACGTCATGTCGCCTTATTATATGACATTATACGTCATGACCCAATACTACATGACGTTATACGTTATGGCGCATTACTATATGGCGTTATACGTTATGACGCATTACTATATGACGTTAGACGTTCTGACGCAATACTATATGACGTTATACGTTATGACGCATTACTATATGGCGTTATACGTTATGACGCATTGCTATATGGCGTTATACGTTATGACGCATTACTATACGACGTTATACGTTATGACGGATTACTATATGGCGTTAGACGTTCTGACGCAATACTATATGACGTTATACGTTATGACGCATTACTATATGGCGTTATACGTTATGACGCATTACTATATGACGTTATACGTTATGACGCATTACTATATGACGTTACACGTCATGTCGCCTTATTATATGACATTATTCGTCATGACGCAATACTATATGACGTTATACGATATGACGTATTACTATATGACGTTATACGTTATTCCGGAATTCTATATGACTTTATACTTTAAGACGTATTATTATGTGACGTTATACGTCATGTCGCCTTATTATATGACATTATTCGTCATGACGCAATACTATATGTCGATATACGTTATGACGCATTAGTATATGACGTTATACGTCATGACGCAATACTATATGTTGTTATACGTTAAGACGCATTGCTATATGGCGTTATACGTTAAACCGGAATTCTATATGACGTTATAAGTTATGACGTAATTCTATATGACGTTATACGTCATGTCGCTTTATTATATGACGTTATACGTCATGACGCAATACTATATGATGTTATACGTTATGACGCAATACTATATGGCGTTATACGTTATGACGCATTACTATATGACTTTATACGTTAAACCGTAATTCTGTATAACGTTATACGTTATGACGCATTGCTATATGGCGTTATACGTTATGACGCATTGCTATATGGCGTTATACGTTATGACGCATTACTATATGACGTTATACGTTATGACGGATTACTATATGGCGTTAGACGTTATGACGCAATACTATATGACGTTATACGTTATGACGCATTACTATATGGCGTTATACGTTATGACGCATTACTATATGACGTTATACGTTATGACGCATTACTATATGACGTTATACGTCATGTCGCCTTATTATATGACATTATTCGTCATGACGCAATACTATATGACGTTATACGATATGACGTATTACTATATGACGTTATACGTTATTCCGGAATTCTATATGACTTTATACTTTAAGACGTATTACTATGTGACGTTATATGTCATGTCGCCTTATTATATGACATTATTCGTCATGACGCAATACTATATGTCGATATACGTTATGACGCATTACTATATGACGTTATACGTCATGACGCAATACTATATGTTGTTATACGTTAAGACGCATTGCTATATGGCGTTATACGTTAAACCGGAATTCTATATGACGTTATAAGTTATGACGTAATTCTATATGACGTTATACGTCATGTCGCTTTATTATATGACGTTGTACGTCATGACGCCATACTATATGATGTTATACGTTATGACGCAATACTATATGGCGTTATACGTTATGACGCATTACTATATGACTTTATACGTTAAACCGTAATTCTGTATAACGTTATACGTTATGACGCATTGCTATATGGCGTTATACGATATGACGTATTACTATGAGACGTTATTCGTTATGACGTAATGCTATACGACGTTATACGGTATGACGAATTACTGTATGACGTTATACGTTATGACGCATTACTATATGACGTTATCCGTTAAACCGGAATTCTATATGACGTTATACGTCATGACGTAATACTATATGACGTTATACGTTATGCCGTATTACTATGTGACGTCATAAGTTATGACGTAATTCTATATGACGTTATACGTTATGACGTATTACTATGTGATGTTCTACGTTATGAGGTAAATCTATATGACGTTATACGTCATGACGCAATAGTATATGACGTTATACGTTATGACGCATTACTATATGGCGTTATACGTTATGACGCATTACTATATGACGTTATACGTTATGACGCATTACTATATGACGTTATACGTCATGTCGCCTTATTATATGACATTATTCGTCATGACGCAATACTATATGTCGATATACGTTATGACGCATTACTATATGACGTTATACGTCATGACGCAATACTATATGTTGTTATACGTTAAGACGCATTGCTATATGGCGTTATACGTTAATCCGGAATTCTATATGACGTTATAAGTTATGACGTAATTCTATATGACGTTATACGTCATGTCGCTTTATTATATGACGTTGTACGTCATGACGCCATACTATATGATGTTATACGTTATGACGCAATACTATATGGCGTTATACGTTATGACGCATTACTATATGACGTTATACGTCAAACCGTAATTCTATATGACTTTATACGTTATGACGCATTGCTATATGGCGTTATACGTTAAACCGGAATTCGATATGATGTTATACGTTATGACGCATTACTGTATGTCGTTAGACGTTAAACCGTAATTCTGTATGACGTTATACGTTATGACGTTTTACTATGTGACGTTATACGTTATACCGTACTTCTATATGACGTTATACGTCATGTCGCCTTATTATATGACATTATACGTCATGACCCAATACTACATGACGTTATACGTTATGGCGCATTACTATATGGCGTTATACGTTATGACGCATTACTATATGACGTTATTCGTTATAACGCATTGCTATATGGCGTTATACGTTATGACGCATTGCTATATGGCGTTATACGTTATGACGCATTACTATACGACGTTATACGTTATGACGGATTACTATATGGCGTTAGACGTTCTGACGCAATACTATATGACGTTATACGTTATGACGCATTACTATATGGCGTTATACGTTATGACGCATTACTATATGACGTTATACGTTATGACGCATTACTATATGACGTTATACGTCATGTCGCCTTATTATATGACATTATTCGTCATGACGCAATACTATATGACGTTATACGATATGACGTATTACTATATGACGTTATACGTTATTCCGGAATTCTATATGACTTTATACTTTAAGAGGTATTACTATGTGACGTTATACGTCATGTCGCCTTATTATATGACATTATTCGTCATGACGCAATACTATATGTCGATATACGTTATGACGCATTAGTATATGACGTTATACGTCATGACGCAATACTATATGTTGTTATACGTTAAGACGCATTGCTATATGGCGTTATACGTTAAACCGGAATTCTATATGACGTTATAAGTTATGACGTAATTCTATATGACGTTATACGTCATGTCGCTTTATTATATGACGTTATACGTCATGACGCAATACTATATGATGTTATACGTTATGACGCAATACTATATGGCGTTATACGTTATGACGCATTACTATATGACTTTATACGTTAAACCGTAATTCTATATAACGTTATACGTTATGACGCATTGCTATATGGCGTTGTACGATATGACGTATTACTATGAGCCGTTATTCGTTATGACGTAATGCTATACGACGTTATACGGTATGACGAATTACTGTATGACGTTATACGTTATGACGCATTACTATATGACGTTATCCGTTAAACCGGAATTCTATATGACGTTATACGTCATGACGTAATACTATATGACGTTATACGTTATGCCGTATTACTATGTGACGTCATAAGTTATGACGTAATTCTATATGACGTTATACGCTATGACGTATTACTATGTGATGTTCTACGTTATGAGGTAAATCTATACGACGTTATACGTCATGACGCAATAGTATATGACGTTATACGTTATGACGCATTACTATATGGCGTTATACGTTATGAAGCATTACTATATGACGTTATACGTTATGACGCATTAATATATGACGTTATACGTCATGTCGCCTTATTATATGACATTATTCGTCATGACGCAATACTATATGACGTTATACGTTATGACATATTACTATATGACGTTATACGTTATTCCGGAATTCTATATGACTTTATACGTTAAGACGTATTACTATGTGACGTTATACGTCATGTCGCCTTATTATATGACATTATTCGTCATGACGCAATACTATATGACGTTATACGTCATGACGCAATACTATATGACGTTATACGTTATGACGCATTACTATATGGCGTTATACGTTATGACGCATTACTATATGACGTTATACGTCAAACCGTAATTCTATATGACTTTATACGTTATGACGCATTGCTATATGGCGTTATACGTTAAACCGGAATTCGATATGACGTTATACGTTATGACGCATTACTGTATGACGTTAGACGTTAAACCGTATTTCTGTATGACGTTATACGTTATGACGTTTTACTATGTGACGTTATACGTTATACCGTACTTCTATATGACGTTATACGTCATGTCGCCTTATTATATGACATTATACGTCATGACCCAATACTACATGACGTTATACGTTATGGCGCATTACTATATGGCGTTATACGTTATGACGCATTACTATATGACGTTATTCGTTATAACGCATTGCTATATGGCGTTATACGTTATGACGCATTGCTATATGGCGTTATACGTTATGACGCATTACTATACGACGTTATACGTTATGACGGATTACTATATGGCGTTAGACGTTCTGACGCAATACTATATGACGTTATACGTTATGACGCATTACTATATGGCGTTATACGTTATGACGCATTAGTATATGATGTTATACGTCATGACGCAATACTATATGTTGTTATACGTTAAGACGCATTGCTATATGACGTTATACGTCATGACGCAATACTATATGTTGTTATACGTTAAGACGCATTGCTATATGGCGTTATACGTTAATCCGGAATTCTATATGACGTTATAAGTTATGACGTAATTCTATATGACGTTATACGTCATGTCGCTTTATTATATGACGTTGTACGTCATGACGCCATACTATATGAGGTTATACGTTATGACGCAATACTATATGGCGTTATACGTTATGACGCATTACTATATGACGTTATACGTCAAACCGTAATTCTATATGACTTTATACGTTATGACGCATTGCTATATGGCGTTATACGTTAAACCGGAATTCGATATGATGTTATACGTTATGACGCATTACTGTATGACGTTAGACGTTAAACCGTAATTCTGTATGACGTTATACGTTATGACGTTTTACTATGTGACGTTATACGTTATACCGTACTTCTATATGACGTTATACGTCATGTCGCCTTATTATATGACATTATACGTCATGACCCAATACTACATGACGTTATACGTTATGGCGCATTACTATATGGCGTTCTACGTTATGACGCATTACTATATGACGTTATTCGTCATAACGCATTGCTATATGGCGTTATACGTTATGACGCATTGCTATATGGCGTTATACGTTATGACGCATTACTATACGACGTTATACGTTATGACGGATTACTATATGGCGTTAGACGTTCTGACGCAATACTATATGACGTTATACGTTATGACGCATTACTATATGGCGTTATACGTTATGACGCATTACTATATGACGTTATACGTTATGACGCATTACTATATGACGTTATACGTCATGTTGCCTTATTATATGACATTATTCGTCATGACGCAATACTATATGACGTTATACGATATGACGTATTACTATATGACGTTATACGTTATTCCGGAATTCTATATGACTTTATACTTTAAGACGTATTACTATGTGACGTTATACGTCATGTCGCCTTATTATATGACATTATTCGTCATGACGCAATACTATATGTCGATATACGTTATGACGCATTAGTATATGACGTTATACGTCATGACGCAATACTATATGTTGTTATACGTTAAGACGCATTGCTATATGGCGTTATACGTTAAACCGGAATTCTATATGACGTTATAAGTTATGACGTAATTCTATATGACGTTATACGTCATGTCGCTTTATTATATGACGTTATACGTCATGACGCAATACTATATGATGTTATACGTTATGACGCAATACTATATGGCGTTATACGTTATGACGCATTACTATATGACTTTATACGTTAAACCGTAATTCTGCATAACGTTATACGTTATGACGCATTGCTATATGGCGTTGTACGATATGACGTATTACTATGAGCCGTTATTCATTATGACGTAATGCTATACGACGTTATACGGTATGACGAATTACTGTATGACGTTATACGTTATGACGCATTACTATATGACGTTATCCGTTAAACCGGAATTCTATATGACGTTATACGTCATGACGTAATACTATATGACGTTATACGTTATGCCGTATTACTATGTGACGTCATAAGTTATGACGTAATTCTATATGACGTTATACGCTATGACGTATTACTATGTGATGTTCTACGTTATGAGGTAAATCTATATGACGTTATACGTCATGACGCAATAGTATATGACGTTATACGTTATGACGCATTACTATATGGCGTTATACGTTATGAAGCATTACTATATGACGTTATACGTTATGACGCATTAATATATGACGTTATACGTCATGTCGCCTTATTATATGACATTATTCGTCATGACGCAATACTATATGACGTTATACGTTATGACATATTACTATATGACGTTATACGTTATTCCGGAATTCTATATGACTTTATACGTTAAGACGTATTACTATGTGACGTTATACGTCATGTCGCCTTATTATATGACATTATTCGTCATGACGCAATACTATATGACGTTATACGTCATGACGCAATACTATATGACGTTATACGTTATGACGCATTACTATATGGCGTTATACGTTATAACGCATTGCTATATGGCGTTATACGTTAAACCGGAATTCGATATGACGTTATACGTTATGACGCATTACTGTATGACGTTAGACGTTAAACCGTAATTCTGTATGACGTTATACGTTATGACGTTTTACTATGTGACGTTATACGTTATACCGTACTTCTATATGACGTTATACGTCATGTCGCCTTATTATATGACATTATACGTCATGACCCAATACTACATGACGTTATACGTTATGGCGCATTACTATATGGCGTTCTACGTTATGACGCATTACTATATGACGTTATTCGTCATAACGCATTGCTATATGGCGTTATACGTTATGACGCATTGCTATATGGCGTTATACGTTATGACGCATTACTATACGACGTTATACGTTATGACGGATTACTATATGGCGTTAGACGTTCTGACGCAATACTATATGACGTTATACGTTATGACGCATTACTATATGGCGTTATACGTTATGACGCATTACTATATGACGTTATACGTTATGACGCATTACTATATGACGTTATACGTCATGTCGCCTTATTATATGACATTATTCGTCATGACGCAATACTATATGACGTTATACGATATGACGTATTACTATATGACGTTATACGTTATTCCGGAATTCTATATGACTTTATACTTTAAGACGTATTACTATGTGACGTTATACGTCATGTCGCCTTATTATATGACATTATTCGTCATGACGCAATACTATATGTCGATATACGTTATGACGCATTAGTATATGACGTTATACGTCATGACGCAATACTATATGTTGTTATACGTTAAGACGCATTGCTATATGGCGTTATACGTTAAACCGGAATTCTATATGACGTTATAAGTTATGACGTAATTCTATATGACGTTATACGTCATGTCGCTTTATTATATGACGTTATACGTCATGACGCAATACTATATGATGTTATACGTTATGACGCAATACTATATGGCGTTATACGTTATGACGCATTACTATATGACTTTATACGTTAAACCGTAATTCTGCATAACGTTATACGTTATGACGCATTGCTATATGGCGTTGTACGATATGACGTATTACTATGAGCCGTTATTCATTATGACGTAATGCTATACGACGTTATACGGTATGACGAATTACTGTATGACGTTATACGTTATGACGCATTACTATATGACGTTATCCGTTAAACCGGAATTCTATATGACGTTATACGTCATGACGTAATACTATATGACGTTATACGTTATGCCGTATTACTATGTGACGTCATAAGTTATGACGTAATTCTATATGACGTTATACGCTATGACGTATTACTATGTGATGTTCTACGTTATGAGGTAAATCTATATGACGTTATACGTCATGACGCAATAGTATATGACGTTATACGTTATAACGCATTACTATATGGCGTTATACGTTATGAAGCATTACTATATGACGTTATACGTTATGACGCATTAATATATGACGTTATACGTCATGTCGCCTTATTATATGACATTATTCGTCATGACGCAATACTATATGACGTTATACGTTATGACATATTACTATATGACGTTATACGTTATTCCGGAATTCTATATGACTTTATACGTTAAGACGTATTACTATGTGACGTTATACGTCATGTCGCCTTATTATATGACATTATTCGTCATGACGCAATACTATATGACGTTATACGTCATGACGCAATACTATATGACGTTATACGTTATGACGCATTACTATATGGCGTTATACGTTATGACGCATTGCTATATGGCGTTATACGTTAAACCGGAATTCGATATGACGTTATACGTTATGACGCATTACTGTATGACGTTAGACGTTAAACCGTAATTCTGTATGACGTTATACGTTATGACGTTTTACTATGTGACGTTATACGTTATACCGTACTTCTATATGACGTTATACGTCATGTCGCCTTATTATATGACATTATACGTCATGACCCAATACTACATGACGTTATACGTTATGGCGCATTACTATATGGCGTTATACGTTATGACGCATTACTATATGACGTTATTCGTTATAACGCATTGCTATATGGCGTTATACGTTATGACGCATTGCTATATTGCGTTATACGTTATGACGCATTACTATACGACGTTATACGTTATGACGGATTACTATATGGCGTTAGACGTTCTGACGCAATACTATATGACGTTATACGTTATGACGCATTACTATATGGCGTTATACGTTATGACGCATTAGTATATGATGTTATACGTCATGACGCAATACTATATGTTGTTATACGTTAAGACGCATTGCTATATGACGTTATACGTCATGACGCAATACTATATGTTGTTATACGTTAAGACGCATTGCTATATGGCGTTATACGTTAATCCGGAATTCTATATGACGTTATAAGTTATGACGTAATTCTATATGACGTTATACGTCATGTCGCTTTATTATATGACGTTGTACGTCATGACGCCATACTATATGATGTTATACGTTATGACGCAATACTGTATGGCGTTATACGTTATGACGCATTACTATATGACGTTATACGTCAAACCGTAATTCTATATGACTTTATACGTTATGACGCATTGCTATATGGCGTTATACGTTAAACCGGAATTCGATATGATGTTATACGTTATGACGCATTACTGTATGACGTTAGACGTTAAACCGTAATTCTGTATGACGTTATACGTTATGACGTTTTACTATGTGACGTTATACGTTATACCGTACTTCTATATGACGTTATACGTCATGTCGCCTTATTATATGACATTATACGTCATGACCCAATACTACATGACGTTATACGTTATGGCGCATTACTATATGGCGTTATACGTTATGACGCATTACTATATGACGTTATTCGTCATAACGCATTGCTATATGGCGTTATACGTTATGACGCATTGCTATATGGCGTTATACGTTATGACGCATTACTATACGACGTTATACGTTATGACGGATTACTATATGGCGTTAGACGTTCTGACGCAATACTATATGACGTTATACGTTATGACGCATTACTATATGGCGTTATACGTTATGACGCATTACTATATGACGTTATACGTTATGACGCATTACTATATGACGTTATACGTCATGTCGCCTTATTATATGACATTATTCGTCATGACGCAATACTATATGACGTTATACGATATGACGTATTACTATATGACGTTATACGTTATTCCGGAATTCTATATGACTTTATACTTTAAGACGTATTACTATGTGACGTTATACGTCATGTCGCCTTATTATATGACATTATTCGTCATGACGCAATACTATATGTCGATATACGTTATGACGCATTAGTATATGACGTTATACGTCATGACGCAATACTATATGTTGTTATACGTTAAGACGCATTGCTATATGGCGTTATACGTTAAACCGGAATTCTATATGACGTTATAAGTTATGACGTAATTCTATATGACGTTATACGTCATGTCGCTTTATTATATGACGTTATACGTCATGACGCAATACTATATGATGTTATACGTTATGACGCAATACTATATGGCGTTATACGTTATGACGCATTACTATATGACTTTATACGTTAAACCGTAATTCTGTATAACGTTATACGTTATGACGCATTGCTATATGGCGTTGTACGATATGACGTATTACTATGAGCCGTTATTCGTTATGACGTAATGCTATACGACGTTATACGGTATGACGAATTACTGTATGACGTTATACGTTATGACGCATTACTATATGACGTTATCCGTTAAACCGGAATTCTATATGACGTTATACGTCATGACGTAATACTATATGACGTTATACGTTATGCCGTATTACTATGTGACGTCATAAGTTATGACGTAATTCTATATGACGTTATACGCTATGACGTATTACTATGTGATGTTCTACGTTATGAGGTAAATCTATATGACGTTATACGTCATGACGCAATAGTATATGACGTTATACGTTATGACGCATTACTATATGGCGTTATACGTTATGAAGCATTACTATATGACGTTATACGTTATGACGCATTAATATATGACGTTATACGTCATGTCGCCTTATTATATGACATTATTCGTCATGACGCAATACTATATGACGTTATACGTTATGACATATTACTATATGACGTTATACGTTATTCCGGAATTCTATATGACTTTATACGTTAAGACGTATTACTATGTGACGTTATACGTCATGTCGCCTTATTATATGACATTATTCGTCATGACGCAATACTATATGACGTTATACGTCATGACGCAATACTATATGACGTTATACGTTATGACGCATTACTATATGGCGTTATACGTTATGACGCATTGCTATATGGCGTTATACGTTAAACCGGAATTCGATATGACGTTATACGTTATGACGCATTACTGTATGACGTTAGACGTTAAACCGTAATTCTGTATGACGTTATACGTTATGACGTTTTACTATGTGACGTTATACGTTATACCGTACTTCTATATGACGTTATACGTCATGTCGCCTTATTATATGACATTATACGTCATGACCCAATACTACATGACGTTATACGTTATGGCGCATTACTATATGGCGTTATACGTTATGACGCATTACTATATGACGTTATTCGTTATAACGCATTGCTATATGGCGTTATACGTTATGACGCATTGCTATATGGCGTTATACGTTATGACGCATTACTATACGACGTTATACGTTATGACGGATTACTATATGGCGTTAGACGTTCTGACGCAATACTATATGACGTTATACGTTATGACGCATTACTATATGGCGTTATACGTTATGACGCATTAGTATATGATGTTATACGTCATGACGCAATACTATATGTTGTTATACGTTGAGACGCATTGCTATATGACGTTATACGTCATGACGCAATACTATATGTTGTTATACGTTCAGACGCATTGCTATATGGCGTTATACGTTAATCCGGAATTCTATATGACGTTATAAGTTATGACGTAATTCTATATGACGTTATACGTCATGTCGCTTTATTATATGACGTTGTACGTCATGACGCCATACTATATGATGTTATACGTTATGACGCAATACTATATGGCGTTATACGTTATGACGCATTACTATATGACGTTATACGTCACACCGTAATTCTATATGACTTTATACGTTATGACGCATTGCTATATGGCGTTATACGTTAAACCGGAATTCGATATGATGTTATACGTTATGACGCATTACTGTATGACGTTAGACGTTAAACCGTAATTCTGTATGACGTTATACGTTATGACGTTTTACTATGTGACGTTATACGTTATACCGTACTTCTATATGACGTTATACGTCATGTCGCCTTATTATATGACATTATACGTCATGACCCAATACTACATGACGTTATACGTTATGGCGCATTACTATATGGCTTTATACGTTATGACGCCTTATTATATGACATTATTCGTCATGACGCAATACTATATGTCGATATACGTTATGACGCATTACTATATGACGTTATACGTCATGACGCAATACTATATGTTGTTATACGTTAAGACGCATTGCTATATGGCGTTATACGTTAATCCGGAATTCTATATGACGTTATAAGTTATGACGTAATTCTATATGACGTTATACGTCATGTCGCTTTATTATATGACGTTGTACGTCATGACGCCATACTATATGATGTTATACGTTATGACGCAATACTATATGGCGTTATACGTTATGACGCATTACTATATGACGTTATACGTCAAACCGTAATTCTATATGACTTTATACGTTATGACGCATTGCTATATGGCGTTATACGTTAAACCGGAATTCGATATGATGTTATACGTTATGACGCATTACTGTATGACGTTAGACGTTAAACCGTAATTCTGTATGACGTTATACGTTATGACGTTTTACTATGTGACGTTATACGTTATACCGTACTTCTATATGACGTTATACGTCATGTCGCCTTATTATATGACATTATACGTCATGACCCAATACTACATGATGTTATACGTTATGGCGCATTACTATATGGCGTTATACGTTATGACGCATTACTATATGACGTTATTCGTTATAACGCATTGCTATATGGCGTTATACGTTATGACGCATTGCTATATGGCGTTATACGTTATGACGCATTACTATACGACGTTATACGTTATGACGGATTACTATATGGCGTTAGACGTTCTGACGCAATACTATATGACGTTATACGTTATGACGCATTACTATATGGCGTTATACGTTATGACGCATTACTATATGACGTTATACGTTATGACGCATTACTATATGACGTTATACGTCATGTCGCCTTATTATATGACATTATTCGTCATGACGCAATACTATATGACGTTATACGATATGACGTATTACTATATGACGTTATACGTTATTCCGGAATTCTATATGACTTTATACTTTAAGACGTATTACTATGTGACGTTATAAGTCATGTCGCCTTATTATATGACATTATTCGTCATGACGCAATACTATATGTCGATGTACGTTATGACGCATTAGTATATGACGTTATACGTCATGACGCAATACTATATGTTGTTATACGTTAAGACGCATTGCTATATGGCGTTATACGTTAAACCGGAATTCTATATGACGTTATAAGTTATGACGTAATTCTATATGACGTTATACGTCATGTCGCTTTATTATATGACGTTATACGTCATGACGCAATACTATATGATGTTATACGTTATGACGCAATACTATATGGCGTTATACGTTATGACGCATTACTATATGACTTTATACGTTAAACCGTAATTCTGTATAACGTTATACGTTATGACGCATTGCTATATGGCGTTATACGATATGACGTATTACTATGAGCCGTTATTCGTTATGACGTAATGCTATACGACGTTATACGGTATGACGAATTACTGTATGACGTTATACGTTATGACGCATTACTATATGACGTTATCCGTTATACCGGAATTCTATATGACGTTATACGTCATGACGTAATACTATATGACGTTATACGTTATGCCGTATTACTATGTGACGTCATAAGTTATGACGTAATTCTATATGACGTTATACGTTATGACGTATTACTATGTGATGTTCTACGTTATGAGGTAAATCTATATGACGTTATACGTCATGACGCAATAGTATATGACGTTATACGTTATGACGCATTACTATATGGCGTTATACGTTATGAAGCATTACTATATGACGTTATACGTTATGACGCATTAATATATGACGTTATACGTCATGTCGCCTTATTATATGACATTATTCGTCATGACGCAATACTATATGACGTTATACGTTATGACATATTACTATATGACGTTATACGTTATTCCGGAATTCTATATGACTTTATACGTTAAGACGTATTACTATGTGACGTTATACGTCATGTCGCCTTATTATATGACATTATTCGTCATGACGCAATACTATATGACGTTATACGTCATGACGCAATACTATATGACGTTATACGTTATGACGCATTACTATATGGCGTTATACGTTATGACGCATTACTACATGACGTTATACGTCAAACCGTAATTCTATATGACTTTATACGTTATGACGCATTGCTATATGGCGTTATACGTTAAACCGGAATTCGATATGATGTTATACGTTATGACGCATTACTGTATGACGTTAGACGTTAAACCGTAATTCTGTATGACGTTATACGTTATGACGTTTTACTATGTGACGTTATACGTTATACCGTACTTCTATATGACGTTATACGTCATGTCGCCTTATTATATGACATTATACGTCATGACCAAATACTACATGACGTTATACGTTATGGCGCATTACTATATGGCGTTATACGTTATGACGCATTACTGTATGACGTTATTCGTTATAACGCATTGCTATATGGCGTTATACGTTATGACGCATTGCTATATGGCGTTATACGTTATGACGCATTACTATACGACGTTATACGTTATGACGGATTACTATATGGCGTTAGACGTTCTGACGCAATACTATATGACGTTATACGTTATGACGCATTACTATATGGCGTTATACGTTATGACGCATTACTATATGACGTTATACATTATGACGCATTACTATATGACGTTATACGTCATGTCGCCTTATTATATGACATTATTCGTCATGACGCAATACTATATGACGTTATACGATATGACGTATTACTATATGACGTTATACGTTATTCCGGAATTCTGTATGACTTTATACTTTAAGACGTATTACTATGTGACGTTATACGTCATGTCGCCTTATTATATGACATTATTCGTCATGACGCAATACTATATGTCGATATACGTTATGACGCATTAGTATATGACGTTATACGTCATGACGCAATACTATATGTTGTTATACGTTAAGACGCATTGCTATATGGCGTTATACGTTAAACCGGAATTCTATATGACGTTATAAGTTATGACGTAATTCTATATGACGTTATACGTCATGTCGCTTTATTATATGACGTTATACGTCATGACGCAATACTATATGATGTTATACGTTATGACGCAATACTATATGGCGATATACGTTATGACGCATTACTATATGACTTTATACGTTAAACCGTAATTCTGTATAACGTTATACGTTATGACGCATTGCTATATGGCGTTATACGATATGACGTATTACTATGAGACGTTATTCGTTATGACGTAATGCTATACGACGTTATACGGCATGACGAATTACTGTATGACGTTATACGTTATGACGCATTACTATATGACGTTATCCGTTAAACCGGAATTCTATATGACGTTATACGTCATGACGTAATACTTTATGACGTTATACGTTATGCCGTATTACTATGTGACGTCATAAGTTATGACGTAATTCTATATGACGTTATACGTTATGACGTATTACTATGTGATGTTCTACGTTATGAGGTAAATCTATATGACGTTATACGTCATGACGCAATAGTATATGATGTTATACGTTATGACGCATTACTATATGGCGTTATTCGTTACGACGCATTATTATATGACGTTATACGTTATGACGCATTACTATATGACGTTATACGTCATGTCGCCTTATTATATGACATTATTCGTCATGACGCAATACTATATGTCGATATACGTTATGACGCATTACTATATGACGTTATACGTCATGACGCAATACTATATGTTGTTATACGTTAAGACGCATTGCTATATGGCGTTATACGTTAAACCGGAATTCTATATGACGTTATAAGTTATGACGTAATTCTATATGACGTTATACGTCATGTCGCTTTATTATATGACGTTATACGTCATGACGCAATACTATATGATGTTATACGTTATGACGCAATACTATATGGCGTTATACGTTATGACGCATTACTATATGACTTTATAAGTTAAACCGTAATTCTGTATAACGTTATACGTTATGACGCATTGCTATATGGCGTTATACGATATGACGTATTACTATGAGCCGTTATTCGTTATGACGTAATGCTATACGACGTTATACGGTATGACGAATTACTGTATGACGTTATACGTTATGACGCATTACTATATGACGTTATCCGTTATACCGGAATTCTATATGACGTTATACGTCATGACGTAATACTATATGACGTTATACGTTATGCCGTATTACTATGTGACGTCATAAGTTATGACGTAATTCTATATGACGTTATACGTTATGACGTATTACTATGTGATGTTCTACGTTATGAGGTAAATCTATATGACGTTATACGTCATGACGCAATAGTAAATGACGTTATACGTTATGACGCATTACTATATGGCGTTATACGTTATGAAGCATTACTATATGACGTTATACGTTATGACGCATTAATATATGACGTCATACGTCATGTCGCCTTATTATATGACATTATTCGTCATGACGCAATACTATATGACGTTATACGTTATGACATATTACTATATGACGTTATACGTTATTCCGGAATTCTATATGACTTTATACGTTAAGACGTATTACTATGTGACGTTATACGTCATGTCGCCTTATTATATGACATTATTCGTCATGACGCAATACTATATGCCGTTATACGTCATGACGCAATACTATATGACGTTATACGTTATGACGCATTACTATATGGCGTTGTACGTTATGACGCATTACTATATGACGTTATACGTCAAACCGTAATTCTATATGACTTTATACGTTATGACGCATTGCTATATGGCGTTATACGTTAAACCGGAATTCGATATGATGTTATACGTTATGACGCATTACTGTATGACGTTAGACGTTAAACCGTAATTCTGTATGACGTTATACGTTATGACGTTTTACTATGTGACGTTATACGTTATACCGTACTTCTATATGACGTTATACGTCATGTCGCCTTATTATATGACATTATAAGTCATGACCAAATACTACATGACGTTATACGTTATGGCGCATTACTATATGGCGTTATACGTTATGACGCAATACTATATGGCGTTATACGTTATGACGCATTACTATATGACTTTATACGTTAAACCGTAATTCTGTATAACGTTATACGTTATGACGCATTGCTATATGGCGTTATACGATATGACGTATTACTATGAGACGTTATTCGTTATGACGTAATGCTATACGACGTTATACGGTATGACGAATTACTGTATGACGTTATACGTTATGACGCATTACTATATGACGTTATCCGTTAAACCGGAATTCTATATGACGTTATACGTCATGACGTAATACTTTATGACGTTATACGTTATGCCGTATTACTATGTGACGTCATAAGTTATGACGTAATTCTATATGACGTTATACGTTATGACGTATTACTATGTGATGTTCTACGTTATGAGGTAAATCTATATGACGTTATACGTCATGACGCAATAGTATATGACGTTATACGTTATGACGCATTACTATATGGCGTTATACGTTACGACGCATTATTATATGACGTTATACGTTATGACGCATTACTATATGACGTTATACGTCATGTCGCCTTATTATATGACATTATTCGTCATGACGCAATACTATATGTCGATATACGTTATGACGCATTACTATATGACGTTATACGTCATGACGCAATACTATATGTTGTTATACGTTAAGACGCATTGCTATATGGCGTTATACGTTAATCCGGAATTCTATATGACGATATAAGTTATGACGTAATTCTATATGACGTTATACGTCATGTCGCTTTATTATATGACGTTGTACGTCATGACGCCATACTATATGATGTTATACGTTATGACGCATTGCTATATGGCGTTATACGTTAAGCCGGAATTCGATATGATGTTATACGTTATGACGCATTACTGTATGACGTTAGACGTTAAACCGTAATTCTGTATGACGTTATACGTTATGACGTTTTACTATGTGACGTTATACGTTATACCGTACTTCTATATGACGTTATACGTCATGTCGCCTTATTATATGACATTATACATCATGACCCAATACTACATGACGTTATACGTTATGGCGCATTACTATATGGCGTTATACGTTATGACGCACTACTATATGACGTTATTCGTTATAACGCATTGCTATATGGCGTTATACGTTATGACGCATTGCTATATGGCGTTATACGTTATGACGCAATACTATATGACGTTATACGTTATGACGCATTACTATATGGCGTTATACGTTATGACGCATTACTATATGACGTTATACGTTATGACGCATTACTATATGACGTTATACGTCATGTCGCCTTATTATATGACATTATTCGTCATGGCGCAATACTATATGACGTTATACGATATGACGTATTACTATATGACGTTATACGTTATTCCGGAATTCTATATGACTTTATACTTTAAGACGTATTACTATGTGACGTTATACGTCATGTCGCCTTATTATATGACATTATTCGTCATGACGCAATACTATATGTCGATATACGTTATGACGCATTAGTATATGACGTTATACGTCATGACGCAATACTATATGTTGTTATACGTTAAGACGCATTGCTATATGGCGTTATACGTTAAACCGGAATTCTATATGACGTTATAAGTTATGACGTAATTCTATATGACGTTATACGTCATGTCGCTTTATTATATGACGTTATACGTCATGACGCAATACTATATGATGTTATACGTTATGACGCAATACTATATGGCGTTATACGTTATGACGCATTACTATATGACTTTATACGTTAAACCGTAATTCTGTATAACGTTATACGTTATGACGCATTGCTATATGGCGTTATACGATATGACGTATTACTATGAGCCGTTATTCGTTATGACGTAATGCTATACCACGTTATACGGTATGACGAATTACTGTATGACGTTATACGTTATGACGCATTACTATATGACGTTATCCGTTATACCGGAATTCTATATGACGTTATACGTCATGACGTAATACTATATGACGTTATACGTTATGCCGTATTACTATGTGACGTCATAAGTTATGACGTAATTCTATATGACGTTATACGTTATGACGTATTACTATGTGATGTTCTACGTTATGATGTAAATCTATATGACGTTATACGTCATGACGCAATTGTATATGACGTTATACGTTATGACGCATTACTATATGGCTTTATACGTTATGAAGCATTACTATATGACGTTATACGTTATGACGCATTAATATATGACGTTATACGTCATGTCGCCTTATTATATGACATTATTCGTCATAAGTTATGACGTAATTCTATATGACGTTATACGTTATGACGTATTACTATGTGATGTTCTACGTTATGAGGTAAATCTATATGACGTTATACGTTATGACGCATTACTATAGGACGTTATACGTTATGACGGATTACTATATGGCGTTAGACGTTATGACGCTATACTATATGACTTAATACGTTAAGACGTATTACTATGTGACGTTATACGTTATACCGTACTTCTATATGACGTTATACGTCATGTCGCCTTATTATATGACATTATACGTCATGACGCAATACTACATGACGTTATACGTTATGACGCATTACTATATGGCGTTATACGTTATGACGCATTACTATATGACGTTATACGTTATGACGGATTACTATATGGCGTTAGACGTTATGACGCAATACTATATGACGTTATACGTTATGACGCATTACTATATGGCGTTATACGTTATGACGCATTACTATATGACGTTATACGTTATGACGCATTACTATATAACGTTGTACGTCATGTCGCCTTATTATATGACATTATTCGTCATGACGCAATACTATATGACGTTATACGATATCACGTATTACTATATGACGTTATACGTTATTCCGGAATTCTATATGACTTTATACTTTAAGTCGTATTACTATGTGACGTTATACGTCATGTCGCCTTATTATATGACATTATTCGTCATGACGCAATACTATATGTCGATATACGTTATGACGCATTACTATATGACGTTATACGTCATGACGCAATACTATATGTTGTTATACGTTAAGACGCATTGCTATATGGCGTTATACGTTAAACCGGAATTCTATATGACGTTATAAGTTATGACGTAATTCTATATGACGTTATACGTCATGTCGCTTTATTATATGACGTTGTACGTCATGACGCCATACTATATGATGTTATACGTTATGACGCAATACTATATGGCGTTATACGTTATGACGCATTACTATATGACTTTATACGTTAAACCGTAATTCTGTATAACGTTATACGTTATGACGCATTGCTATATGGCGTTATACGATATGACGTATTACTATGAGACGTTATTCGTTATGACGTAATGCTATACGACGTTATACGGTATGACGAATTACTGTATGACGTTATACGTTATGACGCATTACTATATGACGTTATCCGTTAAACCGGAATTCTATATGACGTTATACGTCATGACGTAATACTATATGACGTTATACGTTATGCCGTATTACTATGTGACGTCATAAGTTATGACGTAATTCTATATCACGTTATACGTTATGACGTATTACTATGTGATGTTCTACGTTATGAGGTAAATCTATATGACGTTATACGTCATGACGCAATAGTATATGACGTTATACGTTATGACGCATTACTATATGGCGTTATACGTTATGACGCATTACTATATGACGTTATACGTTATGACGCATTACTATATGACGTTATACGTCATGTCGCCTTATTATATGACATTATTCGTCATGACGCAATACTATATGACGTTATACGTTATGACGTATTACTATATGACGTTATACGTTATTCCGGAATTCTATATGACTTTATACGTTAAGACGTATTACTATGTGACGTTATACGTCATGTCGCCTTATTATATGACATTATTCGTCATGATGCAATACTATATGACGTTATACGTCATGACGCAATACTATATGACGTTATACGTTATGACGCATTACTATATGGCGTTATACGTTATGTCGCATTACTATATGACGTTATACGTCAAACCGTAATTCTATATGACTTTATACGTTATGACGCATTGCTATATGGCGTTATACGTTAAACCGGAATTCGATATGATGTTATACGTTATGACGCATTACTGTATGACGTTAGACGTTAAACCGTAATTCTGTATGACGTTATACGTTATGACGTTTTACTATGTGACGTTATACGTTATACCGTACTTCTATATGACGTTATACGTCATGTCGCCTTATTATATGACATTATACGTCATGACCCAATACTACATGACGTTATACGTTATGGCGCATTACTATATGGCGTTATACGTTATGACGCATTACTATATGACGTTATTCGTTATAACGCATTGCTATATGGCGTTATACGTCATGACGCATTGCTATATGGCGTTATACGTTATGACGCATTACTATACGACGTTATACGTTATGACGGATTACTATATGGCGTTAGACGTTATGACGCAATACTATATGACGTTATACGTTATGACGCATTACTATATGGCGTTATACGTTATGACGCATTACTATATGACGTTATACGTTATGACGCATTACTATATGACGTTATACGTCATGTCGCCTTATTATATGACATTATTCGTCATGACGCAATACTATATGACGTTATACGATATGACGTATTACTATATGACGTTATACGTTATTCCGGAATTCTATATGACGTTATAAGTTATGACGTAATTCTATATGACGTTATACGTCATGTCGCTTTATTATATGACGTTATACGTCATGACGCAATACTATATGATGTTATACGTTATGACGCAATACTATATGGCGTTATACGTTATGACGCATTACTATATGACTTTATACGTTAAACCGTAATTCTGTATAACGTTATACGTTATGACGCATTGCTATATGGCGTTATACGATATGACGTATTACTATGAGACGTTATTCGTTATGACGTAATGCTATACGACGTTATACGGTATGACGAATTACTGTATGACGTTATACGTTATGACGCATTACTATATGACGTTATCCGTTAAACCGGAATTCTATATGACGTTATACGTCATGACGTAATACTATATGACGTTATACGTTATGCCGTATTACTATGTGACGTCATAAGTTATGACGTAATTCTATATGACGTTATACGTTATGACGTATTACTATGTGATGTTCTACGTTATGAGGTAAATCTATATGACGTTATACGTCATGACGCAATAGTATATGACGTTATACGTTATGACGCATTACTATATGGCGTTATACGTTATGACGCATTACTATATGACGTTATACGTCAAACCGTAATTCTATATGACGTTATACGTTATGACGTTTTACTATGTGACGTTATACGTTATGCCGTACTTCTATATGACGTTATACGTCATGTCGCCTTATTATATGACATTATACGTCATGACGCAATACTATATGACGTTATACGTTATGACGTATTACTATATGACGTTATACGTTATGCCGTAATTTTATATGACTTTATACGTTATGACGCATTGCTATATGGCGTTATACGTTAAACCGGAATTCTATATGATGTTATACGTTATGACGCATTACTGCATGACGTTAGACGTTAAACCGTAATTCTAAATGACGTTATATGCAAAACCGTAATTATATATGACGTTATACTGAATGACGCATTACTGTATGACGTTGTAAGTTATGACGCATTACTATATGGCGTTATACGTTATGACGCATTACTATATGGCGTTATACGTTATGACGCATTACTATATGACGTTATACGTTATGACGCATTACTATATGACGTTATACGTCATGTCGCCTTATTATATGACATTATTCGTCATGACGCAATACTATATGACGTTATACGTTATGACGTATTACTATGTGACGTCATAAGTTATGACGTAATTCCATATGACGTTATACGTTATGACGTATTACTATATGATGTTCTACGTTATGAGGTAAATCTATATGACGTTATACGTCATGACGCAATACTATATGACGTTATACGTTATGACGCATTACTATATGGCGTTATACGTTTTGACGCATTACTATATGACGTTATACGTCAAACCGTAATTCTATATGACTTTATACGTCATGACGCAATACTATATGTTGTTATACGTTATGACGCATTGCTATATGGCGTTATACGTTAAACCGGAATTCTATATGACGGTATAAGTTATGACGTAATTCTATATGACGTTATACGTCATGTCGCTTTATTATATGACGTTATACGTCAGGTCGCAATACTATATGATGTTATACGTTATGACGCAATACTATATGGCGTTATACGTTATGACGCATTACTATACGACTTTATACGTTAAACCGTAATTCTGTATAACGTTATACGTTATGACGCATTGCTATATGGCGTTATACGATATGACGTATTACTATGAGCCGTTATTCGTTATGACGTAATGCTATACGACGTTATACGGTATGACGAATTACTGTATGACGTTATACGTTATGACGCATTACTATATGACGTTATCCGTTAAACCGGAATTCTATATGACGTTATACGTCATGACGTAATACTATATGACGTTATACGTTATGACGTATTACTATGTGACGTCATAAGTTATGACGTAATTCTATATGACGTTATACGTTATGACGTATTACTATGTGATGTTCTACGTTATGAGGTAAATCTATATGACGTTATACGTCATGACGCAATACTATATGACGTTATACGTTATGACGCATTACTATATGGCGTTATACGTTATGACGCATTACTATATGACGTTATACGTCAAACCGTAATTCTATATGACTTTATACGTTATGACGCATTGCTATATGGCGTTATACGTTAAACCGTAATTCTATATGACTTTAAACGCTATGACGCATTGCTATATGGCGTTATACGTTAAACCGGAATTCTATATGACGTTATACATTATGACGCATTACTGTATGACGTTAGACGTTAAACCGTAATTCTGTATGACGTTATACGTTATGCCGTACTTCTATGTGACGTTATACGTCATGTCGCCTTATTATATGACATTATACGTCATGACGCAATACTACATGACGTTATACGTTATGACGCATTACTATATGGCGTTATACGTTATGACGTATTACTATATAACGTTATTCGTTATAACGCATTGCTATATGGCGTTATACGTTATGACGCATTGCTATATGGCGTTATACGTTATGACGCATTACTATATGACGTTATACGTTCTGACGGATTACTATATGACGTTATACGTCATGACGCAATACTATAAGATGTTATACGTTATTACGCATTACTATATGACGTTATACGTTATGACGTATTACTACGTGACGTCAAACATTATGCCCTAATTCTATATGACGTTATACGTTATGACGCATTGCTATATGGCGTTATACGTTAAACCGGAATTCTATATGACGTTATACGTCATGACGCAATACTATATGTCGTTATACGTTATGACGTATTACTATGTGACGTTATAAGTTATGACGTAATTCTATATGACGATATACGTTATGACGTATTACTATGTGATGATCTACGTTATGACGTAAATTTATATGACGTTATACGTCATGACGCAATACTATATGAAGTTATACGTTATGACGCATTACTATATGGCGTTATACGTTATGACGCATTACTATATGACGTTATACGTTATGACGCATTACTATATGACGTTATACGTTATGACGCAATACTATATGGCGTTATACGTTATGACGCATTACTATATGACATTATACGTTAAACCGTAATTCAATATGGCGTTATACGTTATGACGCATTGCTATATGACATTATACGTTATGACGTATTACTATGTGACGTTATACGTTATGCCGTAATTCTATGTGACGCTATACGTTATGACGCATTCCTATATGGTGTTATACGTTATGACGCATTACTATATTTCGTTATACGTTATGACGCATTCCTATATGGCGTTATACGTTATGACGCATTACTATATGACGTTATACGTTATGACGTATTACTACGTGACGTTATAAGTTACGACGTAATTCTATATGACGTTATACGTCATGTCGCCTTATTATATGACATTATACGTCATGACGCAATACTATGTGACGTTGTAAGTTATGACGCAATACTATATGACGTTATACGTTATGACGCATTACTATATTTCCTTATACGTTATGACGCATTACTATATGACGTTATACGTTATGACGCATTGCTATATGGCGTCATACGTTATGACGCATTACTATATGACGTTATACGTAATACCGTAATTCTATATGACGTTATACGTTATGACGCATTGCTATATGGTGTTATACGTTAAACCGGAATTCTATATGATGTTATACGTTATGACGCATTACTGTATGACATTAGACGTTAAACCGTAATTCTGTTTGACGTTAGACGTTATGACGTTTTACTATGTGACGTCATACGTTATGCCGTAATTCTATATGACGTTATACGTCATGTCACCTTTTTATATGACGTTATACGTCATGACGCAATACTATATGACGTTATACGTTATGACGCATTACTATATGACCTTGTAAGTTATGACGTATTACTATATGACGATATACGTTATGCCGGAATTCTATATGACGTTATACGTTATGTCGCAATTACTATATGGCGTTATAGGATATGACGCATTACTCTTTTGACGTTATACGTTAAACCGTAATTTTATATGACGTTATACGTTATGACGTAATTCTATATGACGTTATACGTTATGACGCATTACTATATGTCGTTGTACGTTATGACGTATTACTACGTGACGTTATACGTTGTGACGTAATTCTATATGACGTTATACGTCATGTCACCTTATTATATGACGTTATACGTCATGACGCAATACTATATGACGTTATACGTTATGATGCATTACTATATGACCTTGTAAGTTATGACGTATTACTATATGACGATATACGTTCTGACGGATTACTATATGACGTTATACGTCATGACGCAATACTATAAGATGTTATACGTTATTACGCATTACTATATGACGTTATACGTTATGACGTATTACTACGTGACGTCAAACATTATGCCCTAATTCTATATGACGTTATACGTTATGACGCATTGCTATATGGCGTTATACGTTAAACCGGAATTCTATATGACGTTATACGTCATGACGCAATACTATATGTCGTTATACGTTATGACGTATTACTATGTGACGTTATAAGTTATGACGTAATTCTATATGACGATATACGTTATGACGTATTACTATGTGATGATCTACGTTATGACGTAAATTTATATGACGTTATACGTCATGACGCAATACTATATGAAGTTATACGTTATGACGCATTACTATATGGCGTTATACGTTATGACGCATTACTATATGACGTTATACGTTATGACGCATTACTATATGACGTTATACGTTATGACGCAATACTATATGGCGTTATACGTTATGACGCATTACTATATGACATTATACGTTAAACCGTAATTCAATATGGCGTTATACGTTATGACGCATTGCTATATGACATTATACGTTATGACGTATTACTATGTGACGTTATACGTTATGCCGTAATTCTATGTGACGCTATACGTTATGACGCATTCCTATATGGTGTTATACGTTATGACGCATTACTATATTTCGTTATACGTTATGACGCATTCCTATATGGCGTTATACGTTATGACGCATTACTATATGACGTTATACGTTATGACGTATTACTACGTGACGTTATAAGTTACGACGTAATTCTATATGACGTTATACGTCATGTCGCCTTATTATATGACATTATACGTCATGACGCAATACTATGTGACGTTGTAAGTTATGACGCAATACTATATGACGTTATACGTTATGACGCATTACTATATTTCCTTATACGTTATGACGCATTACTATATGACGTTATACGTTATGACGCATTGCTATATGGCGTCATACGTTATGACGCATTACTATATGACGTTATACGTAATACCGTAATTCTATATGACGTTATACGTTATGACGCATTGCTATATGGTGTTATACGTTAAACCGGAATTCTATATGATGTTATACGTTATAACGCATTACTGTATGACATTAGACGTTAAACCGTAATTCTGTTTGACGTTAGACGTTATGACGTTTTACTATGTGACGTCATACGTTATGCCGTAATTCTATATGACGTTATACGTCATGTCACCTTTTTATATGACGTTATACGTCATGACGCAATACTATATGACGTTATACGTTATGACGCATTACTATATGACCTTGTAAGTTATGACGTATTACTATAGGACGATATACGTTATGCCGGAATTCTATATGACGTTATACGTTATGTCGCAATTACTATATGGCGTTATAGGATATGACGCATTACTCTTTTGACGTTATACGTTAAACCGTAATTTTATATGACGTTATACGTTATGACGTAATTCTATATGACGTTATACGTTATGACGCATTACTATATGTCGTTGTACGTTATGACGTATTACTACGTGACGTTATACGTTGTGACGTAATTCTATATGACGTTATACGTCATGTCACCTTATTATATGACGTTATACGTCATGACGCAATACTATATGACGTTATACGTTATGATGCATTACTATATGACCTTGTAAGTTATGACGTATTACTATATGACGATGTACGTTATGCCGGAATTCTGTATGACGTTATACGTTATGACGCAATTACTATATGGCGTTATAGGACATGACGCATTACTCTTTTGACGTTATACGTTAAACCGTAATTTTATATGACGTTATACGTTATGAAGTAATTCTATATGACGTTATACGTCATGTCGCCTTATTATATGACGTTATACGTCATGACGCAATACTATATGACGTTATACGTTATGACGCATTACTATATGGCGTTATCCGTTGTGACCCATTACTATATGACGTTATTCGTTATGACGATTGCTATATGGCGTTATACGTTATGACGCATTGCTATATGGCGTTATACGTTATGACGCATTACTATATGACGTTATTCGATATGACGCATTGCTATATGGCGTTATACGTTATGACGCATTACTATATGACGTTATACGTTATGACGCATTACTATATGGCGTTATACGTTATGACGCATTACTATATGACGTTATACGTTATGACGCATTACTATATGACGTTATACGTCATGTCGCCTTATTATATGACATTATTCGTCATGACGCAATACTATATGACGTTATACGATATGACGTATTACTATATGACGTTATACGTTATTCCGGAATTCTATATGACGTTATAAGTTATGACGTAATTCTATATGACGTTATACGTCATGTCGCTTTATTATATGACGTTATACGTCATGACGCAATACTATATGATGTTATACGTTATGACGCAATACTATATGGCGTTATACGTTATGACGCATTACTATATGACTTTATACGTTAAACCGTAATTCTGTATAACGTTATACGTTATGACGCATTGCTATATGGCGTTATACGATATGACGTATTACTATGAGACGTTATTCGTTATGACGTAATGCTATACGACGTTATACGGTATGACGAATTACTGTATGACGTTATACGTTATGACGCATTAACTATATGACGTTATCCGTTAAACCGGAATTCTATATGACGTTATACGTCATGACGTAATACTATATGACGTTATACGTTATGCCGTATTACTATGTGACGTCATAAGTTATGACGTAATTCTATATGACGTTATACGTTATGACGTATTACTACGTGACGTTATACGTTGTGACGTAATTCTATATGACGTTATACGTCATGTCACCTTATTATATGACGTTATACGTCATGACGCAATACTATATGACGTTATACGTTATGATGCATTACTATATGACCTTGTAAGTTATGACGTATTACTATATGACGATATACGTTCTGACGGATTACTATATGACGTTATACGTCATGACGCAATACTATAAGATGTTATACGTTATTACGCATTACTATATGACGTTATACGTTATGACGTATTACTACGTGACGTCAAACATTATGCCCTAATTCTATATGACGTTATACGTTATGACGCATTGCTATATGGCGTTATACGTTAAACCGGAATTCTATATGACGTTATACGTCATGACGCAATACTATATGTCGTTATACGTTATGACGTATTACTATGTGACGTTATAAGTTATGACGTAATTCTATATGACGATATACGTTATGACGTATTACTATGTGATGATCTACGTTATGACGTAAATTTATATGACGTTATACGTCATGACGCAATACTATATGAAGTTATACGTTATGACGCATTACTATATGGCGTTATACGTTATGACGCATTACTATATGACGTTATACGTTATGACGCATTACTATATGACGTTATACGTTATGACGCAATACTATATGGCGTTATACGTTATGACGCATTACTATATGACATTATACGTTAAACCGTAATTCAATATGGCGTTATACGTTATGACGCATTGCTATATGACATTATACGTTATGACGTATTACTATGTGACGTTATACGTTATGCCGTAATTCTATGTGACGCTATACGTTATGACGCATTCCTATATGGTGTTATACGTTATGACGCATTACTATATTTCGTTATACGTTATGACGCATTCCTATATGGCGTTATACGTTATGACGCATTACTATATGACGTTATACGTTATGACGTATTACTACGTGACGTTATAAGTTACGACGTAATTCTATATGACGTTATACGTCATGTCGCCTTATTATATGACATTATACGTCATGACGCAATACTATGTGACGTTGTAAGTTATGACGCAATACTATATGACGTTATACGTTATGACGCATTACTATATTTCCTTATACGTTATGACGCATTACTATATGACGTTATACGTTATGACGCATTGCTATATGGCGTCATACGTTATGACGCATTACTATATGACGTTATACGTAATACCGTAATTCTATATGACGTTATACGTTATGACGCATTGCTATATGGTGTTATACGTTAAACCGGAATTCTATATGATGTTATACGTTATAACGCATTACTGTATGACATTAGACGTTAAACCGTAATTCTGTTTGACGTTAGACGTTATGACGTTTTACTATGTGACGTCATACGTTATGCCGTAATTCTATATGACGTTATACGTCATGTCACCTTTTTATATGACGTTATACGTCATGACGCAATACTATATGACGTTATACGTTATGACGCATTACTATATGACCTTGTAAGTTATGACGTATTACTATAGGACGATATACGTTATGCCGGAATTCTATATGACGTTATACGTTATGTCGCAATTACTATATGGCGTTATAGGATATGACGCATTACTCTTTTGACGTTATACGTTAAACCGTAATTTTATATGACGTTATACGTTATGACGTAATTCTATATGACGTTATACGTTATGACGCATTACTATATGTCGTTGTACGTTATGACGTATTACTACGTGACGTTATACGTTGTGACGTAATTCTATATGACGTTATACGTCATGTCACCTTATTATATGACGTTATACGTCATGACGCAATACTATATGACGTTATACGTTATGATGCATTACTATATGACCTTGTAAGTTATGACGTATTACTATATGACGATGTACGTTATGCCGGAATTCTGTATGACGTTATACGTTATGACGCAATTACTATATGGCGTTATAGGACATGACGCATTACTCTTTTGACGTTATACGTTAAACCGTAATTTTATATGACGTTATACGTTATGAAGTAATTCTATATGACGTTATACGTCATGTCGCCTTATTATATGACGTTATACGTCATGACGCAATACTATATGACGTTATACGTTATGACGCATTACTATATGGCGTTATCCGTTGTGACCCATTACTATATGACGTTATTCGTTATGACGATTGCTATATGGCGTTATACGTTATGACGCATTGCTATATGGCGTTATACGTTATGACGCATTACTATATGACGTTATTCGATATGACGCATTGCTATATGGCGTTATACGTTATGACGCATTACTATATGACGTTATACGTTATGACGCATTACTATATGGCGTTATACGTTATGACGCATTACTATATGACGTTATACGTTATGACGCATTACTATATGACGTTATACGTCATGTCGCCTTATTATATGACATTATTCGTCATGACGCAATACTATATGACGTTATACGATATGACGTATTACTATATGACGTTATACGTTATTCCGGAATTCTATATGACGTTATAAGTTATGACGTAATTCTATATGACGTTATACGTCATGTCGCTTTATTATATGACGTTATACGTCATGACGCAATACTATATGATGTTATACGTTATGACGCAATACTATATGGCGTTATACGTTATGACGCATTACTATATGACTTTATACGTTAAACCGTAATTCTGTATAACGTTATACGTTATGACGCATTGCTATATGGCGTTATACGATATGACGTATTACTATGAGACGTTATTCGTTATGACGTAATGCTATACGACGTTATACGGTATGACGAATTACTGTATGACGTTATACGTTATGACGCATTACTATATGACGTTATCCGTTAAACCGGAATTCTATATGACGTTATACGTCATGACGTAATACTATATGACGTTATACGTTATGCCGTATTACTATGTGACGTCATAAGTTATGACGTAATTCTATATGACGTTATACGTTATGACGTATTACTATGTGATGTTCTACGTTATGAGGTAAATCTATATGACGTTATACGTCATGACGCAATAGTATATGACGTTATACGTTATGACGCATTACTATATGGCGTTATACGTTATGACGCATTACTATATGACGTTATACGTCAAACCGTAATTCTATATGACGTTATACGTTATGACGTTTTACTATGTGACGTTATACGTTATGCCGTACTTCTATATGACGTTATACGTCATGTCGCCTTATTATATGACATTATACGTCATGACGCAATACTATATGACGTTATACGTTATGACGTATTACTATATGACGTTATACGTTATGCCGTAATTTTATATGACTTTATACGTTATGACGCATTGCTATATGGCGTTATACGTTAAACCGGAATTCTATATGATGTTATACGTTATGACGCATTACTGCATGACGTTAGACGTTAAACCGTAATTCTAAATGACGTTATATGCAAAACCGTAATTATATATGACGTTATACTGAATGACGCATTACTGTATGACGTTGTAAGTTATGACGCATTACTATATGGCGTTATACGTTATGACGCATTACTATATGGCGTTATACGTTATGACGCATTACTATATGACGTTATACGTTATGACGCATTACTATATGACGTTATACGTCATGTCGCCTTATTATATGACATTATTCGTCATGACGCAATACTATATGACGTTATACGTTATGACGTATTACTATGTGACGTCATAAGTTATGACGTAATTCCATATGACGTTATACGTTATGACGTATTACTATATGATGTTCTACGTTATGAGGTAAATCTATATGACGTTATACGTCATGACGCAATACTATATGACGTTATACGTTATGACGCATTACTATATGGCGTTATACGTTTTGACGCATTACTATATGACGTTATACGTCAAACCGTAATTCTATATGACTTTATACGTCATGACGCAATACTATATGTTGTTATACGTTATGACGCATTGCTATATGGCGTTATACGTTAAACCGGAATTCTATATGACGGTATAAGTTATGACGTAATTCTATATGACGTTATACGTCATGTCGCTTTATTATATGACGTTATACGTCAGGTCGCAATACTATATGATGTTATACGTTATGACGCAATACTATATGGCGTTATACGTTATGACGCATTACTATACGACTTTATACGTTAAACCGTAATTCTGTATAACGTTATACGTTATGACGCATTGCTATATGGCGTTATACGATATGACGTATTACTATGAGCCGTTATTCGTTATGACGTAATGCTATACGACGTTATACGGTATGACGAATTACTGTATGACGTTATACGTTATGACGCATTACTATATGACGTTATCCGTTAAACCGGAATTCTATATGACGTTATACGTCATGACGTAATACTATATGACGTTATACGTTATGACGTATTACTATGTGACGTCATAAGTTATGACGTAATTCTATATGACGTTATACGTTATGACGTATTACTATGTGATGTTCTACGTTATGAGGTAAATCTATATGACGTTATACGTCATGACGCAATACTATATGACGTTATACGTTATGACGCATTACTATATGGCGTTATACGTTATGACGCATTACTATATGACGTTATACGTCAAACCGTAATTCTATATGACTTTATACGTTATGACGCATTGCTATATGGCGTTATACGTTAAACCGTAATTCTATATGACTTTAAACGCTATGACGCATTGCTATATGGCGTTATACGTTAAACCGGAATTCTATATGACGTTATACATTATGACGCATTACTGTATGACGTTAGACGTTAAACCGTAATTCTGTATGACGTTATACGTTATGCCGTACTTCTATGTGACGTTATACGTCATGTCGCCTTATTATATGACATTATACGTCATGACGCAATACTACATGACGTTATACGTTATGACGCATTACTATATGGCGTTATACGTTATGACGTATTACTATATAACGTTATACGTTCTGACGGATTACTATATGACGTTATACGTCATGACGCAATACTATAAGATGTTATACGTTATTACGCATTACTATATGACGTTATACGTTATGACGTATTACTACGTGACGTCAAACATTATGCCCTAATTCTATATGACGTTATACGTTATGACGCATTGCTATATGGCGTTATACGTTAAACCGGAATTCTATATGACGTTATACGTCATGACGCAATACTATATGTCGTTATACGTTATGACGTATTACTATGTGACGTTATAAGTTATGACGTAATTCTATATGACGATATACGTTATGACGTATTACTATGTGATGATCTACGTTATGACGTAAATTTATATGACGTTATACGTCATGACGCAATACTATATGAAGTTATACGTTATGACGCATTACTATATGGCGTTATACGTTATGACGCATTACTATATGACGTTATACGTTATGACGCATTACTATATGACGTTATACGTTATGACGCAATACTATATGGCGTTATACGTTATGACGCATTACTATATGACATTATACGTTAAACCGTAATTCAATATGGCGTTATACGTTATGACGCATTGCTATATGACATTATACGTTATGACGTATTACTATGTGACGTTATACGTTATGCCGTAATTCTATGTGACGCTATACGTTATGACGCATTCCTATATGGTGTTATACGTTATGACGCATTACTATATTTCGTTATACGTTATGACGCATTCCTATATGGCGTTATACGTTATGACGCATTACTATATGACGTTATACGTTATGACGTATTACTACGTGACGTTATAAGTTACGACGTAATTCTATATGACGTTATACGTCATGTCGCCTTATTATATGACATTATACGTCATGACGCAATACTATGTGACGTTGTAAGTTATGACGCAATACTATATGACGTTATACGTTATGACGCATTACTATATTTCCTTATACGTTATGACGCATTACTATATGACGTTATACGTTATGACGCATTGCTATATGGCGTCATACGTTATGACGCATTACTATATGACGTTATACGTAATACCGTAATTCTATATGACGTTATACGTTATGACGCATTGCTATATGGTGTTATACGTTAAACCGGAATTCTATATGATGTTATACGTTATGACGCATTACTGTATGACATTAGACGTTAAACCGTAATTCTGTTTGACGTTAGACGTTATGACGTTTTACTATGTGACGTCATACGTTATGCCGTAATTCTATATGACGTTATACGTCATGTCACCTTTTTATATGACGTTATACGTCATGACGCAATACTATATGACGTTATACGTTATGACGCATTACTATATGACCTTGTAAGTTATGACGTATTACTATATGACGATATACGTTATGCCGGAATTCTATATGACGTTATACGTTATGTCGCAATTACTATATGGCGTTATAGGATATGACGCATTACTCTTTTGACGTTATACGTTAAACCGTAATTTTATATGACGTTATACGTTATGACGTAATTCTATATGACGTTATACGTTATGACGCATTACTATATGTCGTTGTACGTTATGACGTATTACTACGTGACGTTATACGTTGTGACGTAATTCTATATGACGTTATACGTCATGTCACCTTATTATATGACGTTATACGTCATGACGCAATACTATATGACGTTATACGTTATGATGCATTACTATATGACCTTGTAAGTTATGACGTATTACTATATGACGATATACGTTCTGACGGATTACTATATGACGTTATACGTCATGACGCAATACTATAAGATGTTATACGTTATTACGCATTACTATATGACGTTATACGTTATGACGTATTACTACGTGACGTCAAACATTATGCCCTAATTCTATATGACGTTATACGTTATGACGCATTGCTATATGGCGTTATACGTTAAACCGGAATTCTATATGACGTTATACGTCATGACGCAATACTATATGTCGTTATACGTTATGACGTATTACTATGTGACGTTATAAGTTATGACGTAATTCTATATGACGATATACGTTATGACGTATTACTATGTGATGATCTACGTTATGACGTAAATTTATATGACGTTATACGTCATGACGCAATACTATATGAAGTTATACGTTATGACGCATTACTATATGGCGTTATACGTTATGACGCATTACTATATGACGTTATACGTTATGACGCATTACTATATGACGTTATACGTTATGACGCAATACTATATGGCGTTATACGTTATGACGCATTACTATATGACATTATACGTTAAACCGTAATTCAATATGGCGTTATACGTTATGACGCATTGCTATATGACATTATACGTTATGACGTATTACTATGTGACGTTATACGTTATGCCGTAATTCTATGTGACGCTATACGTTATGACGCATTCCTATATGGTGTTATACGTTATGACGCATTACTATATTTCGTTATACGTTATGACGCATTCCTATATGGCGTTATACGTTATGACGCATTACTATATGACGTTATACGTTATGACGTATTACTACGTGACGTTATAAGTTACGACGTAATTCTATATGACGTTATACGTCATGTCGCCTTATTATATGACATTATACGTCATGACGCAATACTATGTGACGTTGTAAGTTATGACGCAATACTATATGACGTTATACGTTATGACGCATTACTATATTTCCTTATACGTTATGACGCATTACTATATGACGTTATACGTTATGACGCATTGCTATATGGCGTCATACGTTATGACGCATTACTATATGACGTTATACGTAATACCGTAATTCTATATGACGTTATACGTTATGACGCATTGCTATATGGTGTTATACGTTAAACCGGAATTCTATATGATGTTATACGTTATGACGCATTACTGTATGACATTAGACGTTAAACCGTAATTCTGTTTGACGTTAGACGTTATGACGTTTTACTATGTGACGTCATACGTTATGCCGTAATTCTATATGACGTTATACGTCATGTCACCTTTTTATATGACGTTATACGTCATGACGCAATACTATATGACGTTATACGTTATGACGCATTACTATATGACCTTGTAAGTTATGACGTATTACTATATGACGATATACGTTATGCCGGAATTCTATATGACGTTATACGTTATGTCGCAATTACTATATGGCGTTATAGGATATGACGCATTACTCTTTTGACGTTATACGTTAAACCGTAATTTTATATGACGTTATACGTTATGACGTAATTCTATATGACGTTATACGTTATGACGCATTACTATATGTCGTTGTACGTTATGACGTATTACTACGTGACGTTATACGTTGTGACGTAATTCTATATGACGTTATACGTCATGTCACCTTATTATATGACGTTATACGTCATGACGCAATACTATATGACGTTATACGTTATGATGCATTACTATATGACCTTGTAAGTTATGACGTATTACTATATGACGATATACGTTATGCCGGAATTCTGTATGACGTTATACGTTATGACGCAATTACTATATGGCGTTATAGGACATGACGCATTACTCTTTTGACGTTATACGTTAAACCGTAATTTTATATGACGTTATACGTTATGAAGTAATTCTATATGACGTTATACGTCATGTCGCCTTATTATATGACGTTATACGTCATGACGCAATACTATATGACGTTATACGTTATGACGCATTACTATATGGCGTTATCCGTTGTGACCCATTAGTATATGACGTTATTCGTTATGACGATTGCTATATGGCGTTATACGTTATGACGCATTGCTATATGGCGTTATACGTTATGACGCATTACTATATGACGTTATTCGATATGACGCATTGCTATATGACGTTATACGTTATGACGCATTACTATATGACGTTATACGTTATGACGCAATACTATATGGCGTTATACGTTATGACGCATTACTATATGACATTATACGTTAAACCGTAATTCAATATGGCGTTATACGTTATGACGCATTGCTATATGACATTATACGTTATGACGTATTACTATGTGACGTTATACGTTATGCCGTAATTCTATGTGACGCTATACGTTATGACGCATTCCTATATGGTGTTATACGTTATGACGCATTACTATATTTCGTTATACGTCATGACGCAATACTATAAGATGTTATACGTTATTACGCATTACTATATGACGTTATACGTTATGACGTATTACTACGTGACGTCAAACATTATGCCCTAATTCTATATGACGTTATACGTTATGACGCATTGCTATATGGCGTTATACGTTAAACCGGAATTCTATATGACGTTATACGTCATGACGCAATACTATATGTCGTTATACGTTATGACGTATTACTATGTGACGTTATAAGTTATGACGTAATTCTATATGACGATATACGTTATGACGTATTACTATGTGATGATCTACGTTATGACGTAAATTTATATGACGTTATACGTCATGACGCAATACTATATGAAGTTATACGTTATGACGCATTACTATATGGCGTTATACGTTATGACGCATTACTATATGACGTTATACGTTATGACGCATTACTATATGACGTTATACGTTATGACGCAATACTATATGGCGTTATACGTTATGACGCATTACTATATGACATTATACGTTAAACCGTAATTCAATATGGCGTTATACGTTATGACGCATTGCTATATGACATTATACGTTATGACGTATTACTATGTGACGTTATACGTTATGCCGTAATTCTATGTGACGCTATACGTTATGACGCATTCCTATATGGTGTTATACGTTATGACGCATTACTATATTTCGTTATACGTTATGACGCATTCCTATATGGCGTTATACGTTATGACGCATTACTATATGACGTTATACGTTATGACGTATTACTACGTGACGTTATAAGTTACGACGTAATTCTATATGACGTTATACGTCATGTCGCCTTATTATATGACATTATACGTCATGACGCAATACTATGTGACGTTGTAAGTTATGACGCAATACTATATGACGTTATACGTTATGACGCATTACTATATTTCCTTATACGTTATGACGCATTACTATATGACGTTATACGTTATGACGCATTGCTATATGGCGTCATACGTTATGACGCATTACTATATGACGTTATACGTAATACCGTAATTCTATATGACGTTATACGTTATGACGCATTGCTATATGGTGTTATACGTTAAACCGGAATTCTATATGATGTTATACGTTATGACGCATTACTGTATGACATTAGACGTTAAACCGTAATTCTGTTTGACGTTAGACGTTATGACGTTTTACTATGTGACGTCATACGTTATGCCGTAATTCTATATGACGTTATACGTCATGTCACCTTTTTATATGACGTTATACGTCATGACGCAATACTATATGACGTTATACGTTATGACGCATTACTATATGACCTTGTAAGTTATGACGTATTACTATATGACGATATACGTTATGCCGGAATTCTATATGACGTTATACGTTATGTCGCAATTACTATATGGCGTTATAGGATATGACGCATTACTCTTTTGACGTTATACGTTAAACCGTAATTTTATATGACGTTATACGTTATGACGTAATTCTATATGACGTTATACGTTATGACGCATTACTATATGTCGTTGTACGTTATGACGTATTACTACGTGACGTTATACGTTGTGACGTAATTCTATATGACGTTATACGTCATGTCACCTTATTATATGACGTTATACGTCATGACGCAATACTATATGACGTTATACGTTATGATGCATTACTATATGACCTTGTAAGTTATGACGTATTACTATATGACGATATACGTTATGCCGGAATTCTGTATGACGTTATACGTTATGACGCAATTACTATATGGCGTTATAGGACATGACGCATTACTCTTTTGACGTTATACGTTAAACCGTAATTTTATATGACGTTATACGTTATGAAGTAATTCTATATGACGTTATACGTCATGTCGCCTTATTATATGACGTTATACGTCATGACGCAATACTATATGACGTTATACGTTATGACGCATTACTATATGGCGTTATCCGTTGTGACCCATTAGTATATGACGTTATTCGTTATGACGATTGCTATATGGCGTTATACGTTATGACGCATTGCTATATGGCGTTATACGTTATGACGCATTACTATATGACGTTATTCGATATGACGCATTGCTATATGGCGTTATACGTTATGACGCATTACTATATGACGTTATACGTTATGACGCATTACTATATGTCGTTATACGTTATGACGTATTACTACGTGACGTTATACGTTATGACGTAATTCTATATGACGTTATACGTCATGTCACCTTATTATATGACGTTATACGTCATGACGCAATACTATATGACGTTATACGTTATGACGCATTACTATATGACCTTGCAAGTTATGACGTGTTACTATATGACGATATACGTTATGCCGGAATTCTGTATGACGTTATACGTTATGACGCAATTACTATATGGCGTTATAGGATATGACGCATTACTCTTTTGACGTTATACGTTAAACCGTAATTTTATATGACGTTATACGTTATGACGTAATTCTATATGACGTTATACGTCATGTCGCCTTATTATATGACGTTATACGTCATGACGCAATATTATTTGACGTTATACGTTATGACGCATTACTATATGGCGTTATACGTTATGACGCATTACTATATGACGTTATTCGTTATGACGTAATTCTATATGACGTTATACCTCATGTCGCCTTATTATATGACGTTATACGTCATGACGCAATACTATATGACGTTATACGTTATGACGCAATACTATATGGCGTTATACGTTATGACGCATTACTATATGACATTATACGTTAAACCGTAATTCTATATGACGTTATACGTTATGACGTAATTCTATATGACTTTATACATCATGACGTAATTCTATATGCCGTCCTCCGTTACGAAGTAATACTATGTGATGTTATACGTTATGCAGCAATACAATACAGCGCTATACGTTATGACGTATTACTATGTGACGTTATACTTTATAAATTAATACTACATGACATTATATGTCATGACGTGGTAGTATGTGACGTCATACGTTATGACGCCATACAATATAGGGCCATACGTTACGACGCACTACTATGTGACGTTATACGTTATAACACAATAACATATAGCGTTGTACGTCATGACGCAGTACTATATGACGTTATACGTTATGACGTTATTATATATGACGTTATACGTTATTACGCAATACCATATAACGTTATACGTCATGGCGCAATACAATATAGCGCTATACGTTATGACGTATTACTTTGTGACGTCATACGTTATTACACAATAACATGTAACGTTGTACGTCGTGACGCAATACCATATGACGTTATACGTTATGACGTAATACTATATGGCGTTATACGTTATGACGTTATACTTTATAACGTTATACATCATGGCGAAATACTATATGACGTTATACGTTGTACCGTAATTCTATATGACGCTATACGTTATGACGTAACACAATATAACGTTATACGTCATGACGTATTATTATGTGACGTTATACGTTATACCTTAATACTACATGACATTATACGTTATGACGTAATTCTGTATGACGTTATACGTCATGACGTAATTCTATATGACGTCATCCGTTGTGGCGTAGTACTATGTGACGCTATACGTTATGACGCAATACTGTATGACGTCATACGTTATGACGTAATACTATGTGACGTTATACGTTATGCAGCAATACAATGTATAGCTATACGTTATGACGTATTACTATGTGACGTTATACGTTATACCTTAATACGACATGACATTGTACGTTATGACGTAGTACTATTTGACGTCATGCGTTATGACGTAATACTATGTTACGTCATTCCTTATGACGCTATACAATATAGCGCTATACGTCATGACGCAGTACTATATGACGTTATACGTTACGACGTAATACAATATAGCGCTATACGTCATGACGTACAACTATGTGACTGTATACGTTAAACCGTAATTCTATATGACGATATTCGTTATGACGTTATTCGTTATGACGTATTACTATGTGACGTTATACGTTATAACACAATAACATATAACATTATACGTTATAACGCAATACTATATTACGTTGTACGTTATGACGTAATTCTATATGACGTTATACGTAATGACGAAATTCAATATGACGTCATCCGTTGTGGCGTAGTACTATGTGACGTTATACGTTATGACTTTATACAATATCGAACTACACGTTATGACGAATTACTATGTGACGTTATCCGTTGAGAAGTAATACTATGTGACGTTATACGTCATACCTTAAAACTGTACAACGTTCAACATTATTACGTTATACCATGTAACGTTATACGGTATAACGTTATACGTTATGACGTAACTCTATATAACGTTATACGTCATGACGCAATACTACATGACATTCCACGTTATGACGTATTACTATTTGATGTTATACGTTATGAGGTAGTTATATATGACGTTATACGTTTATGACGCAATACTATATGACGCCATACGTCATGACGTAATACTATGTGACGTTATACGTTGTACCTTAATACTGTACAACGTTCAACATTATTACGTTATACCATATAACGTTATACGTTATGATGTAACTCTATATAACGTTATACGTCATGACGTGATTCTATATGACGTCATCCGTTGTGGCGTAGTACTATGTGACGCTATACGTTATGACGCAATACTATATGACGTCATACGTTATGACGTAATACTATGTGACGTTATACGTTATGCGGCAATACAATATAGCGCTATACGTTATGACGTAGTACTATTTGACGTCATGCGTTATGACGTAATACTATGTTACGTCATTCCTTATGACGCTATACAATATAGCGCTATACGTCATGACGCAGTACTATATGACGTTAAACCTCATGACGTAATTCTATATGACGTCATTCGGAATGTCGCAATACTATGCGACGTTATACGTTATGACGCAATACCATATAGCGCTATACGTTATGACGTAATTCTATATGACGTTATACCTCATGTCGCCTTATTATATGACGTTATACGTCATGACGCAATACTATATGACGTTATACGTTATGACGCAATACTATATGGCGTTATACGTTATGACGTTATACTTTATAACGTTATACATCATGGCGAAATACTATATGACGTTATACGTTGTACCGTAATTCTATATGACGCTATACGTTATGACGTAACACAATATAACGTTATACGTCATGACGTATTATTATGTGACGTTATACGTTATACCTTAATACTACATGACATTATACGTTATGACGTAATTCTGTATGACGTTATACGTAATTCTTTATGACGTCATCCGTTCTGACGCAATATTATATGACGTTATACGTTATTACGCAATACCATATAACGTTATACGTCATAACGCAATACTATATGACGTTATACGTTATTTCGTAATTCTATATGACTTTATACGTCATGACGTAATTCTATATGACGTCATCCGTTGTGGCGAAGTACTATGTGTCGTTATACGTTATTACGCAATACCATATAACGTTATACGTCGTGACGCAATACTATATGACGTTACACGTTATGACGTAATTCTATATGACGTTATACGTTATACCTTAATAATGCATGACATTAGCCGTTATCACGTAGTACTATGTGACGCTATACGTTATGACGCAATACTATATGACGTCATACGTTATGACGTAATACTATGTGACGTTATACGTTATGCCGCAATAGAATATAGCGCTATACGTTGCGACGTATTACTATGTGACGTTATATGTTTTACCTTAATACTGCATGACATTATACGTTATGACGTAGTACTATGTGACGACATACGTTATGACCCTATACAATATATCGCTATACCTTATGACGTATTACTATGTGACGTTATACGTTATACCTTAATACTACATGACATTATACGTTATGACGTATTACTATGTTACGTTGTACGTTAAGACGTAATTTGGTATGACGTTGTACGTCATGACGTAAGTCTGTATGACGTCATCCGTTGTGCCGTAGTACTATATGATGTTATACGTTATGACGCAATACTATATGATGTCAAACGTTATGACGTAATACTATGTGACGTTATACGTTATGGTGCAATACAATATAGCGCTATACGCTATGACGTATTCTTATGTGACGTTATACGTTATACCTTAATACTACATCACATTATACGTTATGACGTAATTCTCTATGACGTTATACGTAATGACGGAATTCTATATGACGTCATCTGTTATGACCTAGTACGATGTGACGTCATACGTTATGACGCAATACTATGTGACGTTATACGTTATGGTGCAATACAATATAGCGCTATACGTTATGACGTATTACTATGTCACGTTATACGTTAAACCGTAATTCTATATGACGTTATACGTTATGACATATTCCTATGTGACGTTATACGTTATACTTTAATACTACATGACATTATACGTTATGACGTAATTATTTATGACGTTATACGTTATGACGTAATACTCTGAAACGTTGTACGCCATGACGTAATTCTTTATGACGTCATCCGTTCTGACGCATTATCATATGACGTTATACGTTATTACGCAACACCACATAATGTTATACGTCATGACGCAATGCTATATGACGTAATGCGTTATGACGTAGTTCTATAAGACTTTATACGTCATGACGCAATATTATATGACCTCATTCGTAATGACGCAATACTATATGACGTTATACGTAATGAGGCAATACTATATGACGTTATACGTCATGGCGTAATTCTACATGACGTCATCCGTTTTGACGTAGTACTATATGACGTTATACGTTATGACGTAATACTATGTAACGTTATACGTTATGACGCAATATTATATGACGTCAGTCGTAATGACGCAATACTATATGACGTTATACGTCATGGCGTAATTCCATATGACGTCATCCGTTCTGACGTAGAACTATGTCACGTTATACGTTTAGACGGAATACTATGTAACGTTATACGTTATGACGCAATACAATATAGCGCTATAAGTTATTACGTATTACTATGAGACAGTATACGTTAAACCGTAACTCTATATGACGTTTTGCGATATCACGTTATACTTTATACCATAATACGTCATGGCGCAATACGATATGACGTTATACGTTGTACCATAATTCTATATGACGTTATACGTTATGACGTCATACAATATAACGTTATTCGTTATACCTTAATACTACATGACATTATACGTTATGACGTAGTACTATGTGACGACATACGTTATGACGCTATACAATATATCGCTATACGTTATGACGTATTACTATGTGACGTTATACGTTATACCTTAATACTACATGACGTTATACGTTATGACGTATTACTATGTGACGTTATACCTTATGACGCAATATTATATGACGTCATTCGGAATGAAGCAATACTATATGACGTTATACGTTATGACGTCACACAATATAACGTTATACGTCATGAGGTATTAATATGAGACGTTATACGTTATACCTTAATACTACATGACATTATACGTTATGACGTATTACTATGTTACGTTGTACGTTATGCCGTAATTCCATATTACGTCATCCGTTGTGGCGTAGTACTATGTGACGTTATACGTTATGACGTAATACTATATGACGTCATACGCTATGCCGTATTACTATGTGACGTTATACGTTATACCTTAATAGTACATGACATTATACGTTATGACGCATTACTATGTTACGTTGTACGTTATGACGTTATTAAATATGACGTCATCCGTTGTGGCGTAGTACTATGTGACGTTATACGTTATGACGTAATACAATATGGCGCTATACGTTATGACGTATAACTATGTGACGGTATACGTTAATCCATAATTCTGTAGGACGTTCTGCGATTTGACGTATTACTATGTGACGTTATACGTTATGACGCAATATTATATGACGTCATTCGTAATGACGCAATACTATATGACGATATACGTTATGAAGTAATTCAATATGACGTTATACGTCATGGCGTAATTCCATATGACGTCGTACGTTATGACGTATTACTATGTGACGTTGTACGTTATGACGCAGTATTATATGACGTCATTCGTAATGACGCAATACTATATGACGTTATACTTTATAACGTTATACGCCATGGCGCAATACTATATGACGTTATACGTTATGACGTAATTCAATATGACGTTATACGTCATGGCGTAATTCTATATGACGTCATCCGTTCTGACGTATTACTATGTGACGGTATTCGTTATACCGTAACTCTATATGACGTTATGCGTTATGACGTTATACTTTATAACGTTATACGTCATGGCGAAATACTATATGACGTTATACATTATTACGCAGTACTATATGACGTTATACGATATGACGTAATACAATATGGCGCTATACGTTATGACATATAACTATGTGACGGTATACGTTAAACCGTAATTCCATGTGACGTTATACGTTATGACGTATAACTATGTGACGGTATACCTTATGACGTAACTCTATATGACGTGCTCCGTTGTGGCGTAGTACTATGTGACGCTATACATTATGACGCAATACTATATGACGTCATACGTTATGGCGTAATACTATGTGACGTTATACGTTATGCCGCAATACAATATAGCCCTATACGTTATGACGTATGACTATATGACGTTATACGTTATTACGCAATACCATAAAACGTTATACGTCATCACGCAATACTATATGACGTTCAAAGTTATGACGTTATACTTTATAACGTTATACGTCATGGCGCAATACTATATGACGTTATACGTTGTACAGTAATTCTATACGACGTTATACGTCATGACGTAATTCTTTATGACGTCGTCCGTTCTGACGCAATATTGTATGACGTTATACGTTATTGCGCAATACCATATAACGTTATTATTCATGACGCAATACTATATAACGTTATACGTTATGACGTATTACTATGTGAAGGTATACGTTATGACGTAATTATATATGAAGGTATACGTTATGACGTAATTATATATGACATTATACGTTATGACGTTGTACTATGTGACGTCATACGTTATGACGTTATACAATATAGCGCTATACGTTACGGCGTATTACTATGTGACGTTATACGTTATTACACAATAACCTATAACGTTGTACGTCATCACGCAATACTATATGACGTTATAAGTTATGACATAATACAATATAGCGCTATACGTTATGACGTAGAACTATGTGACGTTATACGTTATGACGTATTACTCTGTGACGTTATACGTTATACCTTAATACTACATAACATTATACGTTATGACGTAGTACTATGTGACGTCATACGTTATGACGTTATACAATATAGCGCTATACGTTACGGCGTATTACTATGTGACGTTATACGTTATTACACAATAACCTATAACGTTGTACGTCATCACGCAATACTATATGACGTTATACGTTAGAAGTAATACAATATAGCGCTATACGTTATGACGTATAACTATGTGACGGTATACGTTAAAACGCAATTCTGTATGACGTTTTACGTTATGACGTATTACTCTGTGACGTTATACGTTATGACGCAATATTATATGACGTCATTCGGAATGACGCATTACTATATGACGTCATTCGGAATGACGCAATACTATATGACGTCATTCGGAATGACGCAATACTATATGACGTTATACGTTGTACCGTAATTCTATACGACGTTATACGTCATGACGTAATTCTTTATGACGTCATCCGTTCTGACGCAATATTGTATGACGTTATACGTTATTGCGCAATACCATATAACGTTATTATTCTTGACGCAATACTATATAACGTTATACGTTATGACGTATTACTATGTGAAGGTATACGTTATGACGTAATTATATATGAAGGTATACGTTATGACGTAATTATATATGACGTTATACGTTATGACGTAATTATATATGACATTATACGTTATGACGTTGTACTATGTGACGTCATACGTTATGACGTTATACAATATAGCGCTATACGTTACGACGTATTAGTATGTGACGTTATACTTTGTGGCGTAGTACTATGTGACGTTATACGTTATTACGCAGTACAATAAGACGTTATACGTCATGGCGCAATACTATATGACGTTATACGTTGTACAGTAATTCTATACGACGTTATACGTCATGACGTAATTCTTTATGACGTCATCCGTTCTGACGCAATATTGTATGACGTTATACGTTATTGCGCAATACCATATAACGTTATTATTCTTGACGCAATACTATATAACGTTATACGTTATGACGTATTACTATGTGAAGGTATGCGTTATGACGTTATACAACATAGCGCTATACGTTACGACGTATTACTATGTGACGTTGTACGTTATTACACACTAACATATAACGTTGTACGTCATCACGCAATACTATATGACGTTATAAGTTATGACATAATACAATATAGCGCTATACGTTATGACGTAGAACTATGTGACGGTATACGTTAAACCGTAATTCTGTATGACGTTATACGTTATGACGTATTACTCTGTGACGTTATACGTTATACCTTAATACTACATGACATTATACGTTATGACGTAGTACTATGTGACTTTATACGTCATGACGTAATTCTCTATGACGTCATCCGTTACGAAGTAATACTATATGACGTTATACGTTATGACGCAAAACAATATAGCGCTATACGTTATGACGTATTACATTGTGACGTTATACGTTATAACACAATAACATATAGCGTTGTACGTCATGACGCAATACTATATGACGTTATACGTTATGACGTCACACAATATAACGTTATACGTCATGACGTATTACTATGTGACGTTATACGTTATGACGTAACTCTATATGTCGTTATACGTTATGACGTATTACTGTGTGACGTTATACGTTATGACCTTATTCTATATGACGTTATAGGTCATGACGCAATACTACATGACGTTATACGTTATGACGTAATTCTATATGACTTTATGCGTCATGACGTAATTCTATATGACGTCATCCGTTACAAAGTAATGCTATGTGACGTTATACGCTATGACGTAACACTATGTGACGTGACACGTTATGACGCAATACAATATAGCGCTATACGTTATGACGTACTACATTGAGACGTTATACGTTATTACACAATAACATATAACGTTGTACTGCATGACGGAATACTATATGACGTTATACGTTATGACGTAATACTATATGACGTTATACGTCATGGCGCAATACAATATGACGTTATACGTTGTACCGTAATTCGACATGACGTTATACGTTATGACGTACTACTATGTGACGTTATACGTTATAAATTAATACTACATGACATTATACGTTATGACGTATTACTATGTGACGTTGTACGTTATGACGTAATTCTGTATGACGTCATCCGTTGTGGCGTAGTACTATGTGACGCTATACGTTATGCAGCAATACTATATAGCGCTATACGTTATGACGTATTACTATGTGACGTTATACGTTATACCTTAATACTACATGACATTATACGTTATGACTATAGTACTATGTGACGTCATACGTTATAACACAATAACATATAATGTTGTACGTCATGACGCAGTACTATATGACGTTATACGTTATGACGTAATTATATATGACGTTATACGTTATTACGCAATACCATATAACGTTATACGTCATGGCGCAATACTATATGACGTTATACGTTATTACGCAATACCATATAACGTTATACGTCATGGCGCAATACTATATGACGGTATACGTTGTACCGTAATTCTATACGACGTTATACGGCATGACGTAATTCTTTATGACGTCATCCGTTCTGACGCAGTATTATATGACGTTATACGTTATTACGCAATACCATATAACGTTATACGTCATAACGCAATACTATATGACGTTATACGTTATTTCGTAATTCTATATGACTTTATACGTCATGACGTAATTCTATATGACGTCATCCGTTGTGGCGAAGTACTATGTGTCGTTATACGTTATTACGCAATACCATATAACGTTATACGTCGTGACGCAATACTATATGACGTTACACGTTATGACGTAATTCTATATGACGTTATACGTTATACCTTAATAATGCATGACATTAGACGTTATCACGTAGTACTATGTGACGCTATACGTTATGACGCAATACTATATGACGTCATACGTTATGACGTAATACTATGTGACGTTATACGTGATGCCGCAATAGAATATAGCGCTATACGTTGCGACGTATTACTATGTGACGTTATATGTTTTACCTTAATACTGCATGACATTATACGTTATGACGTAGTACTATGTGACGACATACGTTATGACCCTATACAATATATCGCTATACCTTATGACGTATTACTATGTGACGTTATACGTTATACCTTAATACTACATGACATTATACGTTATGACGTATTACTATGTTACGTTGTACGTTAAGACGTAATTTGGTATGACGTTGTACGTCATGACGTAAGTCTGTATGACGTCATCCGTTGTGCCGTAGTACTATATGATGTTATACGTTATGACGCAATACTATATGATGTCAAACGTTATGACGTAATACTATGTGACGTTATACGTTATGGTGCAATACAATATAGCGCTATACGCTATGACGTATTCTTATGTGACGTTATACGTTATACCTTAATACTACATCACATTATACGTTATGACGTAATTCTCTATGACGTTATACGTAATGACGGAATTCTATATGACGTCATCTGTTATGACCTAGTACGATGTGACGTCATACGTTATGACGCAATACTATGTGACGTTATACGTTATGGTGCAATACAATATAGCGCTATACGTTATGACGTATTACTATGTCACGTTATACGTTAAACCGTAATTCTATATGACGTTATACGTTATGACATATTCCTATGTGACGTTATACGTTATACTTTAATACTACATGACATTATACGTTATGACGTAATTATTTATGACGCTATACGTTATGACGCAATACTATATGACGTCATACGTTATGACGTAATACTATGTGACGTTATACGTTATGCCGCAATAGAATATAGCGCTATACGTTGCGACGTATTACTATGTGACGTTATATGTTTTACCTTAATACTGCATGACATTATACGTTATGACGTAGTACTATGTGACGACATACGTTATGACCCTATACAATATATCGCTATACCTTATGACGTATTACTATGTGACGTTATACGTTATACCTTAATACTACATGACATTATACGTTATGACGTATTACTATGTTACGTTGTACGTTAAGACGTAATTTGGTATGACGTTGTACGTCATGACGTAAGTCTGTATGACGTCATCCGTTGTGCCGTAGTACTATATGATGTTATACGTTATGACGCAATACTATATGATGTCAAACGTTATGACGTAATACTATGTGACGTTATACGTTATGGTGCAATACAATATAGCGCTATACGCTATGACGTATTCTTATGTGACGTTATACGTTATACCTTAATACTACATCACATTATACGTTATGACGTAATTCTCTATGACGTTATACGTAATGACGGAATTCTATATGACGTCATCTGTTATGACCTAGTACGATGTGACGTCATACGTTATGACGCAATACTATGTGACGTTATACGTTATGGTGCAATACAATATAGCGCTATACGTTATGACGTATTACTATGTCACGTTATACGTTAAACCGTAATTCTATATGACGTTATACGTTATGACATATTCCTATGTGACGTTATACGTTATACTTTAATACTACATGACATTATACGTTATGACGTAATTATTTATGACGTTATACGTTATGACGTAATACTCTGAAACGTTGTACGCCATGACGTAATTCTTTATGACGTCATCCGTTCTGACGCATTATCATATGACGTTATACGTTATTACGCAACACCACATAATGTTATACGTCATGACGCAATGCTATATGACGTAATGCGTTATGACGTAGTTCTATAAGACTTTATACGTCATGACGCAATATTATATGACCTCATTCGTAATGACGCAATACTATATGACGTTATACGTAATGAGGCAATACTATATGACGTTATACGTCATGGCGTAATTCTACATGACGTCATCCGTTTTGACGTAGTACTATATGACGTTATACGTTATGACGTAATACTATGTAACGTTATACGTTATGACGCAATATTATATGACGTCAGTCGTAATGACGCAATACTATATGACGTTATACGTCATGGCGTAATTCCATATGACGTCATCCGTTCTGACGTAGAACTATGCCACGTTATACGTTTAGACGGAATACTATGTAACGTTATACGTTATGACGCAATACAATATAGCGCTATAAGTTATTACGTATTACTATGAGACAGTATACGTTAAACCGTAACTCTATATGACGTTTTGCGATATCACGTTATACTTTATACCATAATACGTCATGGCGCAATACGATATGACGTTATACGTTGTACCATAATTCTATATGACGTTATACGTTATGACGTCATACAATATAACGTTATTCGTTATACCTTAATACTACATGACATTATACGTTATGACGTAGTACTATGTGACGACATACGTTATGACGCTATACAATATATCGCTATACGTTATGACGTATTACTATATGACGTTATACGTTATACCTTAATACTACATGACGTTATACGTTATGACGTATTACTATGTGACGTTATACCTTATGACGCAATATTATATGACGTCATTCGGAATGAAGCAATACTATATGACGTTATACGTTATGACGTCACACAATATAACGTTATACGTCATGAGGTATTAATATGAGACGTTATACGTTATACCTTAATACTACATGACATTATACGTTATGACGTATTACTATGTTACGTTGTACGTTATGCCGTAATTCCATATTACGTCATCCGTTGTGGCGTAGTACTATGTGACGTTATACGTTATGACGTAATACTATATGACGTCATACGCTATGCCGTATTACTATGTGACGTTATACGTTATACCTTAATAGTACATGACATTATACGTTATGACGCATTACTATGTTACGTTGTACGTTATGACGTTATTAAATATGACGTCATCCGTTGTGGCGTAGTACTATGTGACGCTATACATTATGACGCAATACTATATGACGTCATACGTTATGACGTAATACTATGTGACGTTATACGTTATGCCGCAATACAATATAGCCCTATACGTTATGACGTATGACTATATGACGTTATACGTTATTACGCAATACCATAAAACGTTATACGTCATCACGCAATACTATATGACGTTATAAGTTATGACGTTATACTTTATAACGTTATACGTCATGGCGCAATACTATATGACGTTATACGTTGTACAGTAATTCTATACGACGTTATACGTCATGACGTAATTCTTTATGACGTCGTCCGTTCTGACGCAATATTGTATGACGTTATACGTTATTGCGCAATACCATATAACGTTATTATTCATGACGCAATACTATATAACGTTATACGTTATGACGTATTACTATGTGAAGGTATACGTTATGACGTAATTATATATGAAAGTATACGTTATGACGTAATTATATATGACATTATACGTTATGACGTTGTACTATGTGACGTCATACGTTATGACGTTATACAATATAGCGCTATACGTTACGGCGTATTACTATGTGACGTTATACGTTATTACACAATAACCTATAACGTTGTACGTCATCACGCAATACTATATGACGTTATAAGTTATGACATAATACAATATAGCGCTATACGTTATGACGTAGAACTATGTGACGTTATACGTTAAACCGTAATTCTGTATGACGTTATACGTTATGACGTATTACTCTGTGACGTTATACGTTATACCTTAATACTACATAACATTATACGTTATGACGTAGTACTATGAGACGTCATACGTTATGACGTTATACAATATAGCGCTATACGTTACGGCGTATTACTATGTGACGTTATACGTTATTACACAATAACCTATAACGTTGTACGTCATCACGCAATACTATATGACGTTATACGTTAGAAGTAATACAATATAGCGCTATACGTTATGACGTATAACTATGTGACGGTATACGTTAAACCGCAATTCTGTATGACGTTTTACGTTATGACGTATTACTCTGTGACGTTATACGTTATGACGCAATATTATATGACGTCATTCGGAATGACGCATTACTATATGACGTCATTCGGAATGACGCAATACTATATGACGTCATTCGGAATGACGCAATACTATATGACGTTATACGTTGTACCGTAATTCTATACGACGTTATACGTCATGACGTAATTCTTTATGACGTCATCCGTTCTGACGCAATATTGTATGACGTTATACGTTATTGCGCAATACCATATAACGTTATTATTCTTGACGCAATACTATATAACGTTATACGTTATGACGTATTACTATGTGAAGGTATACGTTATGACGTAATTATATATGAAGGTATACGTTATGACGTAATTATATATGACGTTATACGTTATGACGTAATTATATATGACATTATACGTTATGACGTTGTACTATGTGACGTCATACGTTATGACGTTATACAATATAGCGCTATACGTCACGACGTATTAGTATGTGACGTTATACGTCATGGCGCAATACTATATGACGTTATACGTTGTACAGTAATTCTATACGACGTTATACGTCATGACGTAATTCTTTATGACGTCATCCGTTCTGACGCAATATTGTATGACGTTATACGTTATTGCGCAATACCATATAACGTTATTATTCTTGACGCAATACTATATAACGTTATACGTTATGACGTATTACTATGTGAAGGTATGCGTTATGACGTTATACAACATAGCGCTATACGTTACGACGTATTACTATGTGACGTTGTACGTTATTACACACTAACATATAACGTTGTACGTCATCACGCAATACTATATGACGTTATAAGTTATGACATAATACAATATAGCGCTATACGTTATGACGTAGAACTATGTGACGGTATACGTTAAACCGTAATTCTGTATGACGTTATACGTTATGACGTATTACTCTGTGACGTTATACGTTATACCTTAATACTACATGACATTATACGTTATGACGTAGTACTATGTGACGTCATACGTTATGACGTTATACAATATAGCGCTATACGTTACGGCGTATTACTATGTGACGTTATACGTTATTACACAATAACCTATAACGTTGTACGTCATCACGCAATACTATATGACGTTATACGTTAGACGTAATACAATATAGCGCTATACGTTATGACGTATAACTATGTGACGGTATACGTTAAACCGCAATTCTGTATGACGTTTTACGTTATGACGTATTACTCTGTGACGTTATACGTTATGACGCAATATTATATGACGTCATTCGGAATGACGCAAACTATATGACGTCATTCGGAATGACGCAATACTATATGACGTTATACGTTTTACCGTAATTCTATACGACGTTATACGTCATGACGTAATTCTTTATGACGTTATCCGTTCTGACGCAATATTGTATGACGTTATACGTTATTACGCAATACCATATAACGTTATTATTCATGACGCAATACTATATAACATTATACGTTATGACGTATTACTATGTGAAGGTATACGTTATGACGTAATTATATATGAAGTTATACGTTATGACGTAATTATATATGACGTTATACGTTATGACGTAATTCTATATGATGTCATCCGTTGTGGCGTAGTACTATGTGTCGTTATACGTTTTTACGCAATACCATATAACGTTACGCGACATGACGTAATTCTTTATGACGTCATCCGTTATTACACAATACTATATAACGTTATACGTCATGTGACGTTAAACGTTATACCTTAATACTACATGACATTATACGTTATGACGTATTACTATGTGACGCTGTACGTTATGACGCATTACTATGTGACGTCATACGTTATGACGTATTACTATGTGACGTTATACGTTATACCTTAATACTACATGACATTATACGTTATGACGTAACACTATGTGACGTTATACATTATGACGCAATACAATATAGCGCTATACGTTATGACGTATTACTGTGTGACGTTATACGTTATTACACAATAACATATAACGTTGTACGTCATGGCGCAATACTATATTACGTTATACGTTATGACGTTACACTTTATAACGTAATACGTCATGGCGCAATACTATATGACGTTAGACGTTATAACGCAATACAATATAGCGCTATACGTTACGACGTATTAGTATGTGACGTTATACTGTGTGGCGTAGTACTATGTGACGTTATACGTTATTACGCAGTACAATATGACGTTATACGTCATGGCGTAATTCTATATGACGTCATCCGTTCTGACGTAGCACTATGTGATGTTATACGTTACGACGTAATGCTATGTGACGTTGCACGTTATGACGCAGTATTATATGACGTCATACGTCATGACGTAATACTATGTGACGTTATACGTTATGCCGCAATACAATATAGCCCTATACGTTATGACGTATGACTATATGACGTTATACGTTATTACGCAATACCATAAAACGTTATACGTCATCACGCAATACTATATGACGTTATAAGTTATGTCGTTATACTTTATAACGTTATACGTCATGGCGCAATACTATATGACGTTATACGTTGTACAGTAATTCTATACGACGTTATACGTCATGACGTAATTCTTTATGACGTCATCCGTTCTGACGCAATATTGTATGACGTTATACGTTATTGCGCAATACCATATAACGTTATTATTCTTGACGCAATACTATATAACGTTATACGTTATGACGTATTACTATGTGAAGGTATGCGTTATGACGTTATACAACATAGCGCTATACGTTACGGCGTATTACTATGTGACGTTATACGTTATTACACAATAACCTATAACGTTGTACGTCATCACGCAATACTATATGACGTTATACGTTAGACTTAATACAATATAGCGCTATACGTTATGACGTATAACTATGTGACGGTATACGTTAAACCGTAATTCTGTATGACGTTATACGTTATGACGTATTACTCTGTGACGTTATACGTTATACCTTAATACTACATGACATTATACGTTATGACGTATTACTATGTGACGCTGTACGTTATGACGCATTACTATGTGACGTCATACGTTATGACGTATTACTATGTGACGTTATACGTTATACCTTAATACTACATGACATTATACGTTATGATGTAGTACTATGTGGCGTCATACGTTATGACGTTATACAACATAGCGCTATACGTTACGACGTATTACTATGTGACGTTATACGTTATTACACAATAACATATATCGTTGTACGTCATCACGCAATACTATGTGACGTTATACGTTATGACGTAACACTATGTGACGTTATACATTATGACGCAACACAATATAGCGCTATACGTTATGACGTATTACTTTGTGACGTTATACGTTATTACACAATAACATATAACGTTGAACGTCATGGCGCAATGCTATATTACGTTATACGTTATGACGTTACACTTTATAACGTTATACGTCATGGCGCAATACTATATGACGTTGTACGTTATGACGTAATTCAATATGACGTTATACGTTATGCCGTTATACTTTATAACGTTATACGTCATGGCGCAATGCTATATGACGTTATACGTTGTACTGTAATTCTATATGACGTTATACGTCATGACGTAGAACTATGTGACGTTTTACGTTATGACGGAATACTATGTGAAGGTATACGTCATGGCGTAATTCTATATGACGTCATCCGTTCTGACGTAGTACTATGTGATGTTATACGTTACGACGCAATATTATATGACGTCATTCGGAATGACGCAATACTATATGACGTTATACGTTATGACATTATACTTTATAACGTTATACGTCATGGCGCAATACTATATGACGATATACGTATACCTTAATACTACATGACATTGTACGTTATTACGTATTACTATGTGTGGCTGTACGTTATGACGTATGACTATGTGACGTTATACGTTATGACGCAATATTATATGACGTCATTCGGAATGACGCAATACTATATGACGTTATACGTTATGACAGTATACTTTATAACGTTATACGTCATGGCGCAATACTATATGACGTTATACGTTGTATCCTAATACTATATCACGTTATACGTCATGACGTAATTCTTTATGACGTCATCCGTCCTGACGCAATATTATATGACGTTATACGTTATTACGCAATACCATATAACGTTATACGTCATGACGCCATACTATATGACGTTATACGTTATGACGTAATTCTATATGACGTTATACGTTATGACGCTATACAATATAGCGCTATACGTTATGACGTATTACTATGTGACGTTATACGCTATTACACAATAATATATAACGTTGTACGTCATGTCGCAATACTATATGACGTTATAAGTTATGACGTAATACAATATAGCGCTATACGTTATGACGTATAACTATGTGACGGTATACGTTAAACCGTAATTCTATATGACGTTATACGTTATGACGCAGTACAATATAGCGCTATACTTTGTGGCGTATTACTATGTGACGTTATACGTTATTACACAATAACAAATAACGTTGTACGTCATGTCGCAATACTATATGACGTTATAAGTCATGACGTAATACAATATAGCGCTATACGTTATGACGTATAACTATGTGACGGTATACGTTATGACGCAATATTATATGATGTCATTCGTAATGACGCGATACTATATGACGTTATACGTTATGACGTAATTCTATATGACTTTATACGTCATGACGTCATTCTATATGACGTCATCCGTTACGAAGTAATACTATGTGACGTTATACGTTATGACGTAACACTATGTGACGATATACGTTATCACGCAATACAAGAAAGCGCTATACGTTATGACGTGATTCTATGTGACTTTATACGTCATGACGTAATTCTATATGACGTTATCGGTTACGAAGTAATACTATGTGACGTTATACGTTATGACGTAACACTATGTGACGTTATACATTATGACGCAATACAATATAGCGCTATATGTTATGACGTATTACTTTGTGACGTTATACGTTATTACACAATAACATATAACGTTGTACGTCATGACGCAATACTATATGACGTTGTACGTTATGACGTAATTCAATATGACGTTATACGTTATGCCGTTATACTTTATAACGTTATACGTCATGGCGCAATGCTATATGACGTTATACGTTGTACTGTAATTCTATATGACGTTATACGTCATGACGTAATTCTTTATAACGTCATCCGTTCTGACGCAATACTATATGACGTTATACGTTATGACGTAATTCTATGTGACGTTATACGTTATGACGCTACACAATATATAGCGCTATACGTTATGACGTATTACTATGTGACGGTATACGTTAAACCGTAACTCTATATGACGTTATGCGTTATGACGTTATACATTATACCGTTATACGTCATGGCGGAATACTATATGACGTCATCCGTTGTGGCGTAGTACTATATGAAGTTATACGTTATGACGTAGAACTATGTGACGTTTTACGTTATGACGCAATACTATATGACGTCATACGTTGTGGCGTAGTACCATGTGACGTTATACGTTATTACGCAGTACTATATGACGTTATACGTTATGACGTAATACAATATGGCGCTATACGTTACGACGTGATTCTATGTGACTTTATACGTCATGACGTAATTCTATATGACGTTATCGGTTACGAAGTAATACTATGTGACGTTATACGTTATGACGTAACACTATGTGACGTTATACATTATGACGCAATACAATATAGCGCTATACGTTATGACGTATTACTTTGTGACGTTATACGTTATTACACAATAACATATAACGTTGTACGTCATGACGCAATACTCTATGACGTTATACGTTATGACGTAATTCAATGTGACGTTATACGTCATGCCGTTATACTTTATAACGTTATACGTCATGGCGCAATACTATTTGACGTTATACGTTATGATATAATTCAATATGACGTTATACGTCATGACGTAAATCTTTATGACGTCATCCGTTCTGCCGCAATACTATATGACGTTATACGTTATGACGCAATACAATATAGCGCTATACGTTACGACGTGTTAGTATGTGACGTTATACGTTATGACGTTATACTTTATAACGTAATACGTCATGGCGCAATACTATATGACGTTATACGTTATGACGTAGAACTATGTGACGTTATACGTTATGACGGAATACTATGTGACGGTATACGTAAAACCGCAACTCAATATGACGTTATGCGCTATGACGTTATACTTTATAACGTTATACGTCATGGCGCAATACTATATGACGTTATACGTTATGACGCAATACAATATAGCGCTATACGTTACGACGTATTAGTATGTGACGTTATACGTTATGACGTTATACTTTATAACGTTATACGTCATGGCGCAATACTATATGACGTTATACGTTATGACGTAATTCTATATGACGTCATACGTTGTGGCGTAGTACTATGTGACGTTATACGTTATTACACAATAACAAATAACGTTGTACGTCATGTCGCAATACTACATGACGTTATAAGTTATGACGTAATACAATATAGAGCTATACGTTATGACGTATAACTATGTGACGGTATACGTTATGACGCAATATTATATGATGTCATTCGTAATGACGCAATACTATATGACGTTATACGTTATGACGTTATACTTTATAATGTTATACGTCATGGCGCAATACTATATGACGTTATACGTTATGACGTAATTCTATATGACTTTATACGTCATGACGTAATTCTATATGACGTCATCCGTTACGAAGTAATACTATGTGACGTTATACGGTATGACGTAACACTATGTGACGATATACGTTATCACGCAATACAATAAAGCGCTATACGTTATGACGTAATTGTACATGACTTTATTCTTCATGACGTAAATCTATATGACGTCATCGGTTACGAAGTAATACTATGTGACGTTATACGTTATGACGTAACACTATGTGACGTTATACATTATGACGCAATACAATATAGCGCTACACGTTATGACGTATTACTTTGTGACGTTATACGTTATTACACAATAACATATAACGTTGTACGTCATGACGCAATACTATATGACGTTATACGTTATGACATAATTCAATATGACGTTATACGTCATGACGTAATTCTATATGACGTCATCCGTTGTGGCGTAGTACTATATGAAGTTATACGTTATGACGTAATTCTATATGACGTCATACGTTGTGGCGTAGTACTATGTGACGTTATACGTTATGACGCAATACTATATGACGTCATACGTTATGACATTATACTTTATAACGTTATACGTCATGGCGCAATGCTATATGACGTTATACGTTGTACTGTAATTCTATATGACGTTATACGTCATGACGTAATTCTTTATGACGTCATCCGTTCTGACGCAATACTATATGACGTTATACGTTATGACGTAATTCTATGTGACGTTATACGTTATGACGCTACACAATATATAGCGCTATACGTTATGACGTATTACTATGTGACGGTATACGTTAAACCGTAACTCTATATGACGTTATGCGTTATGACGTTATACATTATAACGTTATACGTCATGGCGGAATACTATATGACGTCATCTGTTGTGGCGTAGTACTATATGAAGTTATACGTTATGACGTAATTCTATATGACGTCATACGTTGTGTCGTAGTACTATGTGACGTTATACGTTATTACGCAGTACTATATGACGTTATACGTTATGACGTAATACAATTTGGCGCTATACGTTATGACGTATAAGTATGTGACGGTATACGTTAAACCGTAATTCTATATGACGTTATACGTTATGACGTATTACTATGTGACATTATACGTTATGGCGCAATATTATATGACGTCAGTCGTAATGACGCAATACAATATAGCGCTATACGTTACGACGTATTAGTATGTGACGTTATGCGCTATGACGTTACACTTTATAACGTTATACGTCATGGCGCAATACTATATGACGTTATACGTTATGACGTGATTCTATATGACGTTATACGTCATGGCGTAATTCTATATGACGTCATCCGTTCTGACGTAGTACTATGTGATGTTATACGTTTTGACGTAATGCTATGTGACGTTATACGTTATGACGCAATACAATATTGCGCTATACGTTATGACGTATTACTATGTGACAGTATACGTTAAACCGTAACTATATGACGTTATGCGATATGACGTTATACATTATAACGTTATACGTCATGGCGGAATACTATATGACGTCATCCGTTGTGGCGTAGTACTATATGAAGTTATACGTTATGACGTAGAACTATGTGACGTTTTACGTTATGACGCAATACTATATGACGTCATACGTTGCGGCGTAGTACTATGTGACGTTATACGTTATTACGCAGTACTATATGACGTTATACGTTATGACGTATTACTATGTGACATTATACGTTATGAAGCAATATTATATGACGTCAGTCGTAATGACGCAATACTATATGACGTTTTACGTTATGACGCAATACTATATGACGTCATACGTTATGACGTAATACTATGTGACGTTATACCTTATTACACAATACTATATGACGTCATACGTTATGACGTAATACTATGTGACGTTATACCTTATTACACAATACTATATGACGTTATACGTTGTGGCGTAGTACTATATGAAGTTATACGTTATGACGTAATACAATATGGCGCTATACGTTATGACGTATAAGTATGTGACGGTATACGTTAAACCGTAATTCTATATGACGTTATACGTTATGACGTATTACTATGTGACATTATACGTTATGACGCAATATTAAATGACGTCAGTCGAAATGACGCAATACTATATAACGTTACACGTTATGACGTAGAACTATGTGACGTTTTACGTTATGACGCAATACTATATGACGTCATACGTTATGACGTAATACTATGTGACGTTATACCTTATTACACAATACTATATGACGTCATACGTTATGGCGTAATACTATGTGACGTTATACCTTATTACACAGTACTATATGACGTTATACGTTATGACGTAATTCTATGTGACGTTATACGTTATGGCGCTACACAATATATAGCGCTATACGTTATGACGTATTACTATGTGACGGAATACGTAAAACCGCAACTCTATATGACGTTATGCGTTATGACGTTATACTTTATAACGTTATACGTCATGGCGCAATACTATATGACGTTATAAGTTATGACGTAATTCTATATGACGTCATCCGTTGTGGCGTAGTACTATGTGAAGTTATACGTTATGACGTATTTCTATATGACGTCATACGTTGTGGCGTAACACTATGTGACGTTATACCTTATTACACAATGCTATATGACGTCATACGTTATGACGTAATACTATGTGACGTTATACCTTATTACACAATACTATATGACGTCATACGTTATGACGTAATACTATGTGACGTTATACCTTATTACACAATAACATATAACGTTATACGTCATGACGCAATACTATATGACGTTATACGTTATGACGTAATTCTATATGATGTTATACGTCATGCCGCAATACAATATGGCGCTATACGTTATGACGTATTACTATGTGACGTTATACGTTATGACGTACTACTATGTGACGTCATACTTTATTACACAATAACATATAACGTTGTACGTCATGTCGCAGTTCTATATGCCGTTATACGTTATGACGTAATAGAATATAGCGCTATACGTTATGACGTATTACTATGTGACGGTATACGTTAAACCGTAACTCTATATGACGTTATGCGTTATGACGTTATACATTATAACGTTATACGTCATGGCGGAATACTATGTGACGTTATACGTTATGACGCAATACAATATGACGTCATACGTTATGACGTAATTCTATATAACGTCATCCGTTGTGTTGTTGTACTATATGACGTTATACGTAATTACGAAATTCCATATAACGTTATACGTCATGGCGCAATACTATATGACGTTATACGTTATGACGTAATTCTATATGATGTCATCCGTTCTGACGTGGTACTATGTGACGTTATACGTTATGACGTAGCGCTATGTGACGTTATACGTTATGACACAATACAATATAGCGCTATACGTTATGACGTATTACTATGTGACAGTATCCGTTAAACCGTAACTCTATATGACGTTATGCGATATCACGTTATACATTATAACGTTATACGTCATGGCGGATTACTATATGACGTTATACGTTATGACGTATTACTATGTGACGTTATACGTTATGACGCAATATTACATGACGTCATTCGGAATGACGCAATACTATATGACGTTATACGTTATGACGTTATACTTTATAACATTATACGTCATGGCGCAATACTATATGACGTTATACGTTATGACGTAATTCTATATGACGTTATACGTCATGGCGTAATTCTATATGACGTCATCCGTCCTGACGTAGTACTATGTGACGTTATACGTTATTACACATTAACATATAACATTGTACGTCTTGACGCAATACTATATGACGTTATACTTTATGACGTAATACTATATGACGTTATACGTCATGGCGCAATTCTATATGACATTATAGGGTGTACCGTAATTCTATATGACGTTATACGTCATGACGTAATTCTTTATGACGTCATCCGTTCTGACGCAATATTATATGACGTTATACGTTATTACGCAATACCATATAACGTTATACGTCATGGCGCAATACTATATGACGTTATGCGATATGACGTTATACATTATATCGTTATACGTCATGGCGGATTACTATATGACGTTATACGTAATTACGCAATACCATATAACGTTATACGTCATGACGCAATACTATATGACGTTATACGTCATGGCACAATACTATATGACGTTATACGTTATGACGTAATTCTATATGATGTCATCCGTTCTGACGTAGTACCATGTGACGTTATACGTTATGACGCAATATTATATGACGTCAGTCGTCATGAGGCAATACTATATGACGTTATACGTTATGACGTTGTACTTTATAACATTATACGTCATGGCGCAATACTATATGACGTTATACGTTATGACGTAATTCTATATGACGTTATACGTCATGGCGTAATTCTATATGACGTCATCCGTTCTGATGTAGTACTATGTGACGTTATACGTTATGACACAATACAATATAGCGCTATACGTTATGACGTACTACTATGTGACAGTATACGTTAAACCGTAACTCTATATGACGTTATGCGATGTGACGTTATACATTATAACGTTACACGTCATGGCGGAATACTATATGACGTTATACGTTATTACGCAATACTATATGACGACATCCGTTGTGGCGTAGTACTATGTGACTATATACGTTATGACGCAATACAATATAGCGCTATACGTTATGAAGTATTACTTTGTGACGTTATACGTTATTACACAATAACATATAACGTTGTACGTCATGACACAATGCTATATGACGTTATACGTTATGACGTAATACTATATGACGTCATCCGTTGTGGCGTAGTACTATGTGATGTTGTACGTTATGACACAATACAATATAGCGCTATACGTTATGACGTACTACTATGTGACAGTATACGTTATTACACATTAACATATAACATTGTACGTCTTGACGCAATACTATATGACGTTATACTTTATGACGTAATACTATATGACGTTATACGTCATGGCGCAATTCTATATGACATTATAGGGTGTACCGTAATTCTATATGACGTTATACGTCATGACGTAATTCTTTATGACGTCATCCGTTCTGACGCAATATTATATGACGTTATACGTTATTACGCAATACCATATAACGTTATACGTCATGGCGCAATACTATATGACGTTATGCGATATGACGTTATACATTATATCGTTATACGTCATGGCGGATTACTATATGACGTTATACGTAATTACGCAATACCATATAACGTTATACGTCATGACGCAATACTATATGACGTTATACGTCATGGCACAATACTATATGACGTTATACGTTATGACGTAATTCTATATGATGTCATCCGTTCTGACGTAGTACCATGTGACGTTATACGTTATGACGCAATATTATATGACGTCAGTCGTCATGAGGCAATACTATATGACGTTATACGTTATGACGTTGTACTTTATAACATTATACGTCATGGCGCAATACTATATGACGTTATACGTTATGACGTAATTCTATATGACGTTATACGTCATGGCGTAATTCTATATGACGTCATCCGTTCTGATGTAGTACTATGTGACGTTATACGTTATGACACAATACAATATAGCGCTATACGTTATGACGTACTACTATGTGACAGTATACGTTAAACCGTAACTCTATATGACGTTATGCGATGTGACGTTATACATTATAACGTTACACGTCATGGCGGAATACTATATGACGTTATACGTTATTACGCAATACTATATGACGACATCCGTTGTGGCGTAGTACTATGTGACTATATACGTTATGACGCAATACAATATAGCGCTATACGTTATGAAGTATTACTTTGTGACGTTATACGTTATTACACAATAACATATAACGTTGTACGTCATGACACAATGCTATATGACGTTATACGTTATGACGTAATACTATATGACGTCATCCGTTGTGGCGTAGTACTATGTGATGTTATACGTTATGACACAATACAATATAGCGCTATACGTTATGACGTACTACTATGTGACAGTATACGTTAAACCGTAACTCTATATGACGTTATGCGATGTGACGTTATACATTATAACGTTACACGTCATGGCGGAATACTATATGACGTTATACGTTATTACGCAATACTATATGACGTCATCCGTTGTGGCGTAGTACTATGTGACTATATACGTTATGACGCAATACAATATAGCGCTATACGTTATGAAGTATTACTTTGTGACGTTATACGTTATTACACAATAACATATAACGTTGTACGTCATGACACAATGCTATATGACGTTATACGTTATTACGCATTACCACATATCGTTATACGTCATGACGGAATACTATATGACGTTATACGTCATGACGCAATACTATATGACGTTATACGTTATGACGCAATACTATATGACGTCATCCTTTGTGGCGTAGTACTATGTGACTATATACGTTATGACGCAATACAATATAGCGCTATACGTTATGAAGTATTACTTCGTGACGTTATACGTTATTACACAATAACATATAACGTTATACGTCATGGCGCAATACCATATGACGTTATACGTTATGACGTAGAACTATGTGACGCTATACGTTAGGACGGAATAGTATGTGACGGTATACGTTAAACCGTAACTCTATATGACGTTATGCATTATGACGTTATACTTTATAACGTTATACGTCATGGCGCAATACTATATGACGTTATACGTTATGACGTAACTCTATATAACGTTATACGGTATGACGCTATACAATATAGCGCTATACGTTATGACGTATTACTATGTGACGTCATACTTTATTACACAATAACATATAACGTTGTACGTCATGTCGCAGTACTATATGCCGTTATACGTTATGACGTAATAGAATATAGCGCTATACGTTATGACGTATAACTATGTGACGGTATACGTTAAACCGTAATTATATAGGACGTTCTACGTTATGAAGTATTACTTTGCGACGTTATACGTCATGACGTAATGCTATGTGACGTTATACGTTATAACGCAATACAATGTAGCGCTATACGTTATGACGTATTTCTATGTGACGGTATACGTTAAACCGTAACTATATGACGTTATGCGATATGACGTTATACTTTATAACATTATACGTCATGGCGCAATACTATATGACGTTATACGTTATGAAGTAATTCTATATGACGTTATACGTCATGGCGTAATTTTATATGACGTCATCCGTTCTGACGTAGTACTATGTTACGTTATACGTTATGACGTAGCGCTATGTGACGTTATACGTTATGACACAATACAATATAGCGCTATACGTTATGACGTATTACTATGTGACAGTATCCGTTAAACCGTAACTCTATATGACGTTATGCGATATGACGTTATACATTATAACGTTATACGTCATGGCGGATTACTATATGACGTTATACGTTATTATGCAATAAAATATGACGTTATACGTCATAAAGCAATACTATATGACGTTATACGTTATGACGGAATACTATATGACGCTATACGTTATGACGTAATTCTATATGACGTCAACCGTTCTGACGTAGTACTATGTGACGTTATACGTTATGACGTATGAGTATGTGACGGTATACGTTAAACCGTAGTTCTATATGACGTTATACGTTATGACGTATTACTATGTGACGTTATACGTTATGACGCAATATTATATGACGTCATTCGGAATGACGCAATACTATATGACGTTATACGTTATGACGTTATACTTTATAACATTATACGTCATGGCGCAATACTATATGACGTTATACGTTATGACGTAATTCTTTATGACGTCATCCGTTCTGACGCAATATTATATGACGTTATACGTTATTACGCAATACCATATAACGTTATACGTCATGGCGCAATACTATATGACGTTATGCGATATGACGTTATACATTATATCGTTATACGTCATGGCGGATTACTATATGACGTTATACGTAATTACGCAATACCATATAACGTTATACGTCATGACGCAATACTATATGACGTTACACGTCATGGCGGAATACTATATGACGTTATACGTTATTACGCAATAACATATAACGTGGTACGTCATGATACAATGCTATATGACGTTATACGTTATTACGCAATACCACATATCGTTATACGTCATGACGGAATACTATATGACGTTATACGTTATTACGCAATACTATATGACGTCATCCCTTGTGGCGTAGTACTATGTTACTATATACGTTATGACGCAATACAATATAGCGCTATACGTTATGAAGTAATACTTTGTGACGTTATACGTTATGACGCAATACCATATAGCGCTATACGTTATGACGTCTTACTATGTGACGTTATACGTTATTACACAATAACATATAACGTTGTACGTCATGATACAATGCTATATGACGCTATACGTTATTACGCAATACCACATATCGTTATACGTCATGACGGAATACTATATGACGTTATACGTTATGACGCAATACCATATAGCGCTATACGTTATGACGGAATACTATATGACGTTATACGTTATTACGCAATACTATATGACGTCATCCGTTGTGGCGTAGTACTATGTGACGTTATACGTTATGACGTTATCCTTTATGACGTTATACGTCATGGCGCAATACTATATGACGCTATACGTTATGACGTAATTCAATATGACGTTATACGTCATGGCGGAATTCTATATGACCTCATCCGTTGTGGCGTAGCACTATGTGACGTTATACGTTATTACGCAAGACCATACAACGTTACACGTCATGACGCAATACTATATGACGTTACACGTTATGACGCAATATTATAAGACGTCAGTCGTAATGGCGCAATACTATATGACGTTATACGTTATGCCGTTATACTTTATAACGTTATACGTCATGGCGGAATACTATATGACGTCATCCGTTGTGGCGTAGTACTATATGAAGTTATACGTTATGACGTAATTCTATATGACGTCATACGTTGTGGCGTAGTACTATGCGACGTTATACGTTATTACGCAGTACTATATGACGTTACACGTTATGACGTAATACAATATGGCGCTATACGTTATGACGTATAAGTATGTGACGGTATACGTTAAACCGTAATTCTACATGACATTATACGTTATGACGTATTACTATGTGTCGTTGTACGTTATGATGTAATTCTACATGACATTATACGTTATGACGTATTACTATGTGACGTTGTACGTCATGACGTAATTCTATATGACGTCATCCGTTGTGGCGTAGTACTATGTGACGTTATACGTTATTACACAATATTATATGACGTCATTCGGAATGACGCAATACTATGTGACGTTATACGTTATGACGCAATACAATATAGCGCTATACGTTATGACGTATTACGGTGTGACGTTATACGCTGTACCGTAATTCGATTTGACGTTATACGTTATGACGTCACACAATATAACGTTGTACGTCATGACGCAATACTATATGACGTTATACGTTATAACGCAATACTATATGACGTCATCCTTTGTGGCGTAGTACTATGTGACTATATACGTTATGACGCAATACAATATTGCGCTATACGTTATGAAGTATTACTTTGTGACGTTATACGTTATTACACAATAACATATAACGTTGTACGTCATGATACAATGCTATATGACGTTATACGTTATTACGCAATACCACATATCGTTATACGTCATGACGGAATACTATATGACGTTATACGTTATTACGCAATACTATATGACGTCATCCGTTGTGGCGTAGTACTATGTGACGTTATACGTTATTACGCAGTACTATATGACGTAATACGTCATGGCGCAATACTATATGACGTTATACGTTATGACGTAATTCTATATGACTTTATACGTTATGACGTAATTCTATATGACGTCATACGTTGTGGCGTAGTACTATGTGACGTTATACGTTATTACGCAGTACTATATGACGTTATACGTTACGATGTAATACAATATGGCGCTATACGTTATGACGTATAACTATGTGACGGTATACGATAAACCGTAATTCTACATGACATTATACGTTATGACGTATTACTATGTGTCGTTGTACGTTACGATGTAATTCTACATGACATTATACGTCATGACGGAATACTATATGACGTTATACGTTATTACGCAATACTATATGACGTCATCCGTTGTGGCGTAGTACTATGTGACGTTATACGTTATTACGCAGTACTATATGACGTTATACGTTATGACGTAATACAATATGGCGCTATACGTTATGACGTATAAGTATGTGACGGTATACGTTAAACCGTAATTCTACATGACATTATACGTTATGACGTATTACTATGTGTCGTTGTACGTTATGATGTAATTCTACATGACATTATACGTTATGACGTATTACTATGTGACGTTGTACGTCATGACGTAATTCTATATGACGTCATCCGTTGTGGCGTAGTACTATGTGACGTTATACGTTATTACACAATATTATATGACGTCATTCGGAATGACGCAATACTATGTGACGTTATACGTTATGACGCAATACAATATAGCGCTATACGTTATGACGTGTTACTTTGTGACGTTATACGTTATTACACAATAACATATAACGTTGTACGTCATGATAGAATGCTATATGACGTTATACGTTATTACGCAATACCACATATCGTTATACGTCATGACGGAATACTATCTGACGTTATACGTTATGACGCAATACCATATAGCGCTATACGTTATGACGTATTACTATGTGACGTTATACGTTATTACACATTAACATATAACGTTGTACGTTATGATGTAATTCTACATGACATTATACGTTATGACCTACTACTATGTGACGTTGTACGTCATGACGTAATTCTATATGACGTCATCCGTTGTGGCGTAGTTCTATGTGACGTTGTACGTTATTACACAATATTATATGACGTCATTCGGAATGACGCAATACTATGTGACGTTATACGTTATGACGTCACACAATATAACGTTGTACGTCATGACGCAATACTATATGACGTTATACGTTATAACGCAATACTATATGACGTCATCCTTTGTGGCGTAGTACTATGTGACTATATACGTTATGACGCAATACAATATTGCGCTATACGTTATGAAGTATTACTTTGTGACGTTATACGTTATTACACAATAACATATAACGTTGTACGTCATGATACAATGCTATATGACGTTATACGTTATTACGCAATACCACATATCGTTATACGTCATGACGGAATACTATATGACGTTATACGTTATTACGCAATACTATATGACGTCATCCGTTGTGGCGTAGTACTATGTGACGTTATACGTTATTACGCAGTACTATATGACGTAATACGTCATGGCGCAATACTATATGACGTTATACGTTATGACGTAATTCTATATGACTTTATACGTTATGACGTAATTCTATATGACGTCATACGTTGTGGCGTAGTACTATGTGACGTTATACGTTATTACGCAGTACTATATGACGTTATACGTTATGACGTAATACAATATGGCGCTATACGTTATGACGTATAAGTATGTGACGGTATACGTTAAACCGTAATTCGATATGACGTTATACGTTATGACGTATTACTATGTGACATTATACGTTATGGCGCAATATTATATGACGTCAGTCGTAATGACGCAATACCATATGACGTTATACGTTATGACGTAGAACTATGTGACGTTTTACGTTATGACGCAATACTATATGACGTCATACGTTATTACGCAATACTATATGACGTCATCCGTTGTGGCGTAGTACTATGTGACTATATACGTTATAAGGCAATACAATATAGCGCTATACGTTATGAAGTATTACTTTTTGACGTTATACGTTATTACACAATAACATATAACGTTGTACGTCATGACACAATGCTATATGACGTTATACGTTATTACGCAATACCACATATCGTTATACGTCATGACGGAATACTATATGACGTTATACGTTATGACGCAATACCATATAGCGCTATACGTTATGACGTATTACTATGTGACGTTATACGTTATTACACATTAACATATAACGTTGTACGTCATGACGCAATACTATATGACGTTATACGTTGTACCGTAATTCTATATGACGTTATAGGTTATGACGCAATACCATATAGCGCTATACGTTATGACGTATTACTATGTGACGTTATACGTTATTACACTAACATATAACGTTGTACGTTATGACGCAATACTATATGACGTTACACGTCATGGCGGAATACTATATGACGTTATACGTTATTACGCAATACTATATGACGTCATCCGTTGTGGCGTAGTACTATGTGACTATATACGTTATGACGCAATACAACATAGCGCTATACGTTATGAAGTAATACTTTGTGACGTTATACGTTATTACACAATAACATATAACGTTGTACGTCATGATACAATGCTATATGACGCTATACGTTATTACGCAATACCACATATCGTTATACGTCATGACGGAATACTATATGACGTTATACGTTATGACGCAATACCATATAGCGCTATACGTTATGACGTCTTACTATGTGACGTTATACGTTATTACACAATAACATATAACGTTGTACGTCATGACGCAGTACTATATGACGTTATACGTTACGATGTAATACAATATAGCGCTATACGTCATGACGTATAACTATGTGACGGTATACGATAAACCGTAATTCTACATGACATTATACGTTATGACGTATTACTATGTGTCGTTGTACGTTACGATGTAATTCTACATGACATTATACGTTATGACGTACTACTATGTGACGTTATACGTCATGGCGTAATAATATATGACGTCATCCGTTCTGACGTAGTACTATGTGACGATATACGTTATACCTTAATACGACATGACATTGTACGTTATGGCGAATTACTATGTGCGGCTGTACGTTATGACGTAATTCTATATGACGTTGTATGTCATGACGTATTTCTATATGACGTCATTCGTTGTGGCGTAGTACTATGTGACGTTATACGTTATTACGCAGTACTATATGACGTAATACGTCATGGCGCAATACTATATGACGTTATACGTTATGACGTAATTCTATATGACTTTATACGTTATGACGTAATTCTATATGACGTCATACGTTGTGGCGTAGTACTATGTGACGTTATACGTTATTACGCAGTACTATATGACGTTATACGTTACGATGTAATACAATATAGCGCTATACGTCATGACGTATAACTATGTGACGGTATACGATAAACCGTAATTCTACATGACATTATACGTTATGACGTATTACTATGTGTCGTTGTACGTTACGATGTAATTCTACATGACATTATACGTCATGACGGAATACTATATGACGTTATACGTTATTACGCAATACTATATGACGTCATCCGTTGTGGCGTAGTACTATGTGACGTTATACGTTATTACGCAGTACTATATGACGTAATACGTCATGGCGCAATACTATATGACGTTATACTTTATGACGTAATTCTATATGACTTTATACGTTATGACGTAATTCTATATGACGTCATACGTTGTGGCGTAGTACTATGTGACGTTATACGTTATTACGCAGTACTATATGACGTTATACGTTATGACGTAATACAATATGGCGCTATACGTTATGACGTATAAGTATGTGACGGTATACGTTAAACCGTAATTCTATATGACGTTATACGTTATGACGTATTACTATGTGACATTATACGTTATGGCGCAATATTATATGACGTCAGTCGTAATGACGCAATACTATATGACGTTATACGTTATGACGTAGAACTATGTGACGTTTTACGTTATGACGCAATACTATATGACGTCATACGTTATTACGCAATACTATATGACGTAATCCGTTGTGGCGTAGTACTATGTGACTATATACGTTATAAGGCAATACAATATAGCGCTATACGTTATGAAGTATTACTTTGTGACGTTATACGTTATTACACAATAACATATAACGTTGTACGTCATGACACAATGCTATATGACGTTATACGTTATTACGCAATACCACATATCGTTATACGTCATGACGGAATACTATATGACGTTATACGTTATGACGCAATACCATATAGCGCTATACGTTATGACGTATTACTATGTGACGTTATACGTTATTACACATTAACATATAACGTTGTACGTCATGACGCAATACTATATGACGTTATACGTTGTACCGTAATTCTATATGACGTTATAGGTTATGACGCAATACCATATAGCGCTATACGTTATGACGTATTACTATGTGACGTTATACGTTATTACACTAACATATAACGTTGTACGTTATGACGCAATACTATATGACGTTACACGTCATGGCGGAATACTATATGACGTTATACGTTATTACGCAATACTATATGACGTCATCCGTTGTGGCGTAGTACTATGCGACGTTTTACGTTATGACGCTATACAATAAAGCGCTATACGTTATGACGTATTACTATGTGACGTTATACGCTCTACCGTAATTCGATATGACGTTATACGTTATGACGTCACACAATATAACGTTGTACGTCATGACGCAATACTATATGACGTTATACGTTATGACGCAATACTATATGACGTCATCCTTTGTGGCGTAGTACTATGTGACTATATACGTTATGACGCAGTACAATATAGCGCTATACGTTATGAAGTATTACTTTGTGACGTTATACGTTATTACACAATAACATATAACGTTATACGTCATGGCGCAATACCATATGACGTTATACGTTATGACGTAGAACTATGTGACGTTATACGTTAGGACGGAATAGTATGTGACGGTATACGTTAAACCGTAACTCTATATGACGTTATGCATTATGACGTTATACTTTATAACGTTATACGTCATGGCGCAATACTATATGACGTTATACGTTATGAAGTCGCACAATATAACGTTATACGTCATGACACAATACTATATGACTTTATACGTTATGACGTAATACAATATAGGGCTACACATTATGACATATAACTATGTGTCGGAATACGTTAAACCGTAATTCTAGATGACGTTATACGTCATGGCGTAATTCCATATGACGTCATCCGTTCTGACGTAGTACTATATGACGTTCTAAATCATGACGTCTTACGAAGTGAGGTTTTACGTTATTACGCAATACCATATAACGTTATACGTCACGACGCAATACTATATGACGTCATCCGTTGTGGCATAGTACTATGTGACGTTATACGTTATGACGTTATACTTTATAACGTGATACGTCGTGGCGCAATACTCTATGACGTTATACGTTATGACGTAGTACTATATGACGCTATACGTTATGACGTTATCCTTTATGACGTTATACGTCATGGCGCAATACTATATGACGCTATACGTTATGACGTAATTCAATATGACGTTATACGTCATGGCGTAATTCTATATGACCTCATCCGTTGTGGCGTAGCATTATGTGACGTTATACGTTATTACGCAAGACCATACAACGTTATAAGTCATGATACAATGCTATATGACGTTATACGTTATTACGCAATACCACATATCGTTATACGTCATGACGGAATAATATATGACGTTATACGTTATGACGCAATACCATATAGCGCTATACGTTATGACGTCTTACTATGTGACGTTATACGTTATTACACAATAACATATAACGTTGTACATCATGACGCAGTACTATATGACGTTATACGTTACGACGTAATACAATATAGCGCTATACGTCATGACGTATAACTATGTGACGGTATACGATAAACCGTAATTCTACATGACATTATACGTTATGACGTATTACTATGTGTCGTTGTACGTTATGATGTAATTCTACATGACATTATACGTTATGACGTATTAGTATGTGACGTTGTACGTCATGACGTAATTCTATATGACGTCATCCGTTGTGGCGTAGTACTATGTGACGTTATACGTTATGACACAATATTATATGACGTCATTCGGAATGACGCAATACTATGTGACGTTATACGTTGTACCGTAATTCTATATGACGTTGTACGTTAAGACGTAATACAATATAGCGCTATACGTTATGTCGTGTTACTATGTGACGTTATACGTTATTACACAATAACATATAACGTTGTACGTCATGACACAATGCTATATGACGTTATACGTTATTACGCAATACCACATATCGTTATACGTCATGACGGAATACTATGTGACTATATACGTTATAACGCAATACAATATAGCGCTATACGTTATGAAGTATTACTTTGTGACGTTATACGTTATTACACAATAACATATAACGTTGTACGTCATGACACAATGCTATATGACGTTATACGTTATTACGCAATACCACATATCGTTATACGTCATGACGGAATACAATATGACGTTATACGTTATGACGCAATACCATATAGCGCTATACGTTATGACGTATTACTATGTGACGTTATACGTTATTACACATTAACATATAACGTTGTACGTCATGACGCAATACTATATGACGTTATACGTTGTACCGTATTTCTATATGACGTTATAGGTTATGACGCAATACCATATAGCGCTATACGTTATGACGTATTACTATGTGACGTTATACGTTATTACACTAACATATAACGTTGTACGTTATGACGCAATACTATATGACGTTACACGTCATGGCGGAATACTATATGACGTTATACGTTATTACGCAATACTATATGACGTCATCCGTTGTGGCGTAGTAGTATGTGACTATATACGTTATGACGCAATACAATATAGCGCTATACGTTATGAAGTAATACTTTGTGACGTTATACGTTATTACACAATAACATATAACGTTGTACGTCATGATACAATGCTATATGACGTTATAAGTTATTACGCAATACCACATATCGTTATACGTCATGACGGAATACTATATGACGTTATACGTTATGACGCAATACCATATAGCGCTGTACGTTATGACGTCTTACTATGTGACGTTATACGTTTTTACACAATAACATATAACGTTGTACGTCATGACGCAGTACTATATGACGTTATACGTTACGACGTAATACAATATAGCGCTATTCGTCATGACGTATAACTATGTGACGGTATACGATAAACCGTAATTCTACATGACATTATACGTTATGACGTATTACCATGTGTCGTTGTACGTTATGATGTAATTCTACATGACATTATACGTTATGACGTATTACTATGTGACGTTGTACGTCATGACGTAATTCTATATGACGTCATCCGTTGTGGCGTAGTACTATGTGACGTTATACGTTATTACACAATATTATATGACGTCATTCGGAATGACGCAATACTATGTGACGTTATACGTAGTACCGTAATTCTATATGACGTTGTACGTTAAGACGTAATACAATATAGCGCTATACGTTATGACGTGTTACTATGTGACGTTATACGTTATTACACAATAACATATAACGTTGTACGTCATGACACAATGCTCTATGACGTTATACGTTATTACGCAATACCACATATCGTTATACGTCATGACGGAATACTATATGACGTTATAGGATATGACGCAATACCATATAGCGCTATACGTTATGACGTATTACTATGTGACGTTATACGTTATGACGTTATCCTTTATGACGTTATACGTCATGGCGCAATACTATATGACGCTATACGTTATGACGTAATTCAATATGACGTTATACGTCATGGCGTAATTCTATATGACCTCATCCGTTGTGGCGTAGCACTATGTGACGTTATACGTTATTACGCAAGACCATACAACGTTATACGTCATGACGCAATACTATATGACGTTACACGTTATGACGCAATATTATAAGACGTCAGTCGTAATGGCGCAATACTATATGACGTTATACGTTATGCCGTTATACTTTATAACGTTATACGTCATGGCGGAATACTATATGACGTCATCCGTTGTGGCGTAGTACTATATGAAGTTATACGTTATGACGTAATTCTATATGACGTCATACGTTGTGGCGTAGTACTATGCGACGTTATACGTTATTACGCAGTACTATATGACGTTATACGTTATGACGTAATACAATATGGCGCTATACGTTATGACGTATAAGTATGTGACGGTATACGTTAAACCGTAATTCTACATGACATTATACGTTATGACGTATTACTATGTGTCGTTGTACGTTATGATGTAATTCTACATGACATTATACGTTATGACGTATTACTATGTGACGTTGTACGTCATGACGTAATTCTATATGACGTCATCCGTTGTGGCGTAGTACTATGTGACGTTATACGTTATTACACAATATTATATGACGTCATTCGGAATGACGCAATACTATGTGACGTTATACGTTATGACGCAATACAATATAGCGCTATACGTTATGACGTATTACGTTGTGACGTTATACGTTGTACCGTAATTCGAAATGACGGTATACGTCATGACGTAATTCTTTATGACATCATCCGTTCTGACGCAATATTATATGACGTTATACGTTATTACGCAATACCACATATCGTTATACGTCATGACGGAATACTATCTGACGTTATACGTTATGACGCAATACCATATAGCGCTATACGTTATGACGTATTACTATGTGACGTTATACGTTATTACACATTAACATATAACGTTGTACGTTATGATGTAATTCTACATGACATTATACGTTATGACGTACTACTATGTGACGTTGTACGTCATGACGTAATTCTATATGACGTCATCCGTTGTGGCGTAGTTCTATGTGACGTTGTACGTTATTACACAATATTATATGACGTCATTCGGAATGACGCAATTCTATGTGACGTTATACGTTATGACGCAATACAATATAGCGCTATACGTTATGACGTATTACGTTGTGACGTTATACGCTGTACCGTAATTCGATTTGACGTTATACGATATGACGTCACACAATATAACGTTGTACGTCATGACGCAATACTATATGACGTTATACGTTATAATGCAATACTATATGACGTCATCCTTTGTGGCGTAGTACTATGTGACTATATACGTTATGACGCAATACAATATAGCGCTATACGTTATGAAGTATTACTTTGTGACGTTATACGTTATTACACAATAACATATAACGTTGTACGTCATGATACAATGCTATATGACGTTATACGTTATTACGCAATACCACATATCGTTATACGTCATGACGGAATACTATATGACGTTATACGTTATTACGCAATACTATATGACGTCATCCGTTGTGGCGTAGTACTATGTGACGTTATACGTTATTACGCAGTACTATATGACGTAATACGTCATGACGCAATACTATATGACGTTATACGTTATGACGTAATTCTATATGACTTTATACGTTATGTCGTAATTCTATATGACGTCATACGTTGTGGCGTAGTACTATGTGACGTTATACGTTATTACGCAGTACTATATGACGTTATACGTTATGACGTAATACGATATGGCGCTATACGTTATGACGTATAAGTATGTGACGGTATACGTTAAACCGTAATTCTATATGACGTTATACGTTATGACGTATTACTATGTGACATTATACGTTATGGCGCAATATTATATGACGTCAGTCGTAATGACGCAATACTATATGACGTTATACGTTATGACGTAGAACTATGTGACGTTTTACGTTATGACGCAATACTATATGACGTCATACGTTATTACGCAATACTATATGACGTCATCCGTTGTGGCGTTGTACTATGTGACTATATACGTTATAAGGCAATACAATATAGCGCTATACGTTATGAAGTATTACTTTGTGACGTTATACGTTATTACACAATAACATATAACGTTGTACGTCATGACACAATGCTATATGACGTTATACGTTATTACGCAATACCACATATCGTTATACGTCATGACGGAATACTATATGACGTTATACGTTATGACGCAATACCATATAGCGCTATACGTTATGACGTATTACTATGTGACGTTATACGTTATTACACATTAACATATAACGTTGTACGTCATGACGCAATACTATATGACGTTATACGTTGTACCGTAATTCTATATGACGTTATAGGTTATGACGCAATACCATATAGCGCTATACGTTATGACGTATTCATATGTGACGTTATACGTTATTACACTAACATATAACGTTGTACGTTATGACGCAATACTATATGACGTTACACGTCATGGCGGAATACTATATGACGTTATACGTTATTACGCAATACTATATGACGTCATCCGTTGTGGCGTAGTACTATGTGACTATATACGTTATGACGCAATACAACATAGCGGTATACGTTATGAAGTAATACTTTGTGACGTTATACGTTATTACACAATAACATATAACGTTGTACGTCATGATACAATGCTATATGACGCTATACGTTATTACGCAATACCACATATCGTTATACGTCATGACGGAATACTATATGACGTTATACGTTATGACGCAATACCATATAGCGCTATACGTTATGACGTCTTACTATGTGACGTTATACGTTATTACACAATAACATATAACGTTGTACGTCATGACGCAGTACTATATGACGTTATACGTTACGATGTAATACAATATAGCGCTATACGTCATGACGTATAACTATGTGACGGTATACGATAAACCGTAATTCTACATGACATTATACGTTATGACGTATTACTATGTGTCGTTGTACGTTACGATGTAATTCTACATGACATTATACGTTATGACGTACTACTATGTGACGTTATACGTCATGGCGTAATAATATATGACGTCATCCGTTCTGACGTAGTACTATGTGACGATATACGTTATACCTTAATACGACATGACATTGTACGTTATGGCGAATTACTATGTGCGGCTGTACGTTATGACGTAATTCTATATGACGTTGTATGTCATGACGTATTTCTATATGACGTCATTCGTTGTGGCGTAGTACTATGCGACGTTTTACGTTATGACGCTATACAATAAAGCGCTATACGTTATGACGTATTACTATGTGACGTTATACGCTCTACCGTAATTCGATATGACGTTATACGTTATGACGTCACACAATATAACGTTGTACGTCATGACGCAATACTATATGACGTTATACGTTATGACGCAATACTATATGACGTCATCCTTTGTGGCGTAGTACTATGTGACTATATACGTTATGACGCAATACAATATAGCGCTATACGTTATGAAGTATTACTTTGTGACGTTATACGTTATTACACAATAACATATAACGTTATACGTCATGGCGCAATACCATATGACGTTATACGTTATGACGTAGAACTATGTGACGTTATACGTTAGGACGGAATAGTATGTGACGGTATACGTTAAACCGTAACTCTATATGACGTTATGCATTATGACGTTATACTTTATAACGTTATACGTCATGGCGCAATACTATATGACGTTATACGTTATGACGTCGCACAATATAACGTTATACGTCATGACACAATACTATATGACTTTATACGTTATGACGTAATACAATATAGGGCTACACATTATGACATATAACTATGTGTCGGAATACGTTAAACCGTAATTCTAGATGACGTTATACGTCATGGCGTAATTCCATATGACGTCATCCGTTCTGACGTAGTACTATATGACGTTCTAAATCATGACGTCTTACGAAGTGAGGTTTTACGTTATTACGCAATACCATATAACGTTATACGTCACGACGCAATACTATATGACGTCATCCGTTGTGGCATAGTACTATGTGACGTTATACGTTATTACGCAAAACCATATAACGTTATACGTCATGACGTAGTACAATATAGCGCTATACGTATGACGTATAACTATGTGACGGAATACGTTAAACCGCAATTCTATATGACGTTATACGTCATGACACAATACTATATAACGTCATTCGTAATGACGCAATAATATATGACGTTATACGTTATGACGTTATACTTTATAACGTGATACGTCGTGGCGCAATACTCTATGACGTTATACGTTATGACGTAGTACTATATGACGCTATACGTTATGACGTTATCCTTTATGACGTTATACGTCATGGCGCAATACTATATGACGCTATACGTTATGACGTAATTCAATATGACGTTATACGTCATGGCGTAATTCTATATGACCTCATCCGTTGTGGCGTAGCATTATGTGACGTTATACGTTATTACGCAAGACCATACAACGTTATACGTCATGACGCAATACTATATGACGTTACACGTTATGACACAATATTATAAGACGTCAGTCGTAATGGCGCAATACTATATGACGTTATACGATATGACGTTATACATTATAAGGTTATGCGTCATGGCGGATTACTATATGATGTTATACGTTATTACACAATAACATATAACGTTGTGCGTTATGACGCAATACTATATGACGTTATACGTTATGACGTAATCCAATATGACGTTATACGTTATGCCGTTATACTTTATAACGTTATACGTCATGACAGAATACTATATGACGTCACCCGTTGTGGCGTAGTACTATATGAAGTTATACGTTATGACGTAATTCTATATGACGTCATACGTTGTGGCGTAGTACTATGTGACGTTATACGTTATGACGCAATACTATATGACGTCATACGTTATGACATTATACTTTATAACGTTATACGTCATGGCGCAATGCTATATGACGTTATACGTGGTACTGTAATTCTATATGACGTTATACGTCATGACGTAATTCTTTATGACGACATCCGTTCTGACGCAATACTATATGACGTTATACGTTATGCCGTTATACTTTATAACGTTATACGTCATGGCGCAATACTATTTGACGTTATACGTTATGACATAATTCAACATGACGTTATAGGTCATGACGTTATCCTATATGACGTCATCCGTTGTGGCGTAGTACTATGTGACGTTATACGTTATGACGCAATACTATATGACGTCATACGTTATGACAGTATACTTTATAACGTTATACGTCATGGCGCAATGCTATATGACGTTATACGTTGTACTGTAATTCTATATGACGTTATACGTCATGACGTAATTCGTTATGACGTCATCCGTTCTGACGCAATACTATATGACGTTATACGTTATGACGTAATTCTATGTGACGTTATACGTTATGACGCTACACAATATATAACGCTATACGATATGACGTATTACTATGTGACGGTATACGTTAAACCGTAACTCTATATGACGTTATGCGTTATGACGTTATACATTATAACGTTATACGTCATGGCGGAATACTATATGACGTCATCCGTTGTGGCGTAGTACTATATGAAGTTATACATTATGACGTAGAACTATGTGACGTTTTACGTTATGACGCAATACTATATGACGTCATACGTTGTGGCGTAGTACTATGTGACGTTATACGTTATTGCGCAGTACTATATGACGGTATACGTTAAACCGTAAGTCTATATGACGTTATACGTTATGACGTAATACTATGTGACGTTATACCTTATTACACAATACTATATGACGTCATACGTTATGACGTAATACTATGTGACGTTATACCTCATTACACAATACTATATGACGTTATACGTTATGACGTAATTCTATGTGACGTTATACGTTATGACGCTACACAATATATAGCGCTATACGTTATGACGTATTACTATGTGACGGTATACGTAAAACCGCAACTCTATATGACGTTATGCGTTATGACGTTATACTTTATAACGTTATACGTCATGGCGCAATACTATATGACGTCATAAGTTATGACGTAATTCTATATGACGTCATCCGTTGTGGCGTAGTACTATGTGAAGTTATACGTTATGACGTATTTCTATATGGCGTCATACGTTGTGGCGTAATACTATATGACGTTATACCTTATTACACAATACTATATGACGTCATACGTTATGACGTAATACTATATGACGTTACACGTTATGACGTAATTCTATATGATGTTATACGTCATGGCGTAATACAATATAGCGCTATACGTTATGACGTATTACTATGTGACGGTATACGTTAAACCGTAACTCTATATGACGTTATGCGTTATGACGTTGTACATTATAACGTTATACGTCATGGCGAAATGCTATATGACGTTATACGTTATGACGTAGAACTATGTGACGTTATACGTTATGACGGAATACTATGTGACGGTATACGTAAAACCGCAAATCTATATGACGTTATGCGCTATGACGTGATTCTATATGACGTTATACGTCATGGCGTAATTCTATATGACGTTATACGTTATGACGTAGAACTATGTGACGTTATACGTTATGACGGAATACTATGTGACGGTATACGTAAAACCGCAAATCTATATGACGTTATGCGCTATGACGTGATTCTATATGACGTTATACGTCATGGCGTAATTCTATATGACGTTATACGTCATGACGTAATTCCTTATGACGTCATCCGTTCTGACGCAAATCTATATGACGTTATGCGCTCTGACGTTATACTTTATAACGTTATACGTCATGGCGCAACTCTATATGACGTTATGCGTTATGACGTTATACTTTATAACGTTATACGTCATGGCGCAATACCATATAACGTTATACGTCATGACAGAATACTATATGACGTCATCCGTTGTGGCGTAGTACTATATGAAGTTATACGTTATGACGTAATTCTATATGACGTCATACGTTGTGGCGTAGTACTATGTGACGTTATACGTTATGACGCAATACTATATGACGTCATACGTTATGACATTATACTTTATAACGTTATACGTCATGGCGCAATGCTATATGACGTTATACGTGGTACTGTAATTCTATATGACGTTATACGTCATGACGTAATTCTTTATGACGTCATCCGTTCTGACGCAATACTATATGACGTTATACGTTATGCCGTTATACTTTATAACGTTATACGTTATGGCGCAATACTATTTGACGTTATACGTTATGACATAATTCAACATGACGTTATAGGTCATGACGTTATCCTATATGACGTCATCCGTTGTGGCGTAGTACTATGTGACGTTATACGTTATGACGCAATACTATATGACGTCATACGTTATGACAGTATACTTTATAACGTTATACGTCATGGCGCAATGCTATATGACGTTATACGTTGTACTGTAATTCTATATGACGTTATACGTCATGACGTAATTCTTTATGACGTCATCCGTTCTGACGCAATACTATATGACGTTATACGTTATGACGTAATTCTATGTGACGTTATACGTTATGACGCTACACAATATATAACGCTATACGATATGACGTATTACTATGTGACGGTATACGTTAAACCGTAACTCTATATGACGTTATGCGTTATGACGTTATACATTATAACGTTATACGTCATGGCGGAATACTATATGACGTCATCCGTTGTGGCGTAGTACTATATGAAGTTATACATTATGACGTAGAACTATGTGACGTTTTACGTTATGACGCAATACTATATGACGTCATACGTTGTGGCGTAGTACTATGTGACGTTATACGTTATTGCGCAGTACTATATGACGGTATACGTTAAACCGTAAGTCTATATGACGTTATACGTTATGACGTAATACTATGTGACGTTATACCTTATTACACAATACTATATGACGTCATACGTTATGACGTAATACTATGTGACGTTATACCTCATTACACAATACTATATGACGTTATACGTTATGACGTAATTCTATGTGACGTTATACGTTATGACGCTACACAATATATAGCGCTATACGTTATGACGTATTACTATGTGACGGTATACGTAAAACCGCAACTCTATATGACGTTATACGTCATGACGTAATTCTTTATGACGACATCCGTTCTGACGCAATACTATATGACGTTATACGTTATGCCGTTATACTTTATAACGTTATACGTCATGGCGCAATACTATTTGACGTTATACGTTATGACATAATTCAACATGACGTTATAGGTCATGACGTTATCCTATATGACGTCATCCGTTGTGGCGTAGTACTATGTGACGTTATACGTTATGACGCAATACTATATGACGTCATACGTTATGACAGTATACTTTATAACGTTATACGTCATGGCGCAATGCTATATGACGTTATACGTTGTACTGTAATTCTATATGACGTTATACGTCATGACGTAATTCTTTATGACGTCATCCGTTCTGACGCAATACTATATGACGTTATACGTTATGGCGTAATTCTATGTGACGTTATACGTTATGACGCTACACAATATATAACGCTATACGATATGACGTATTACTATGTGACGGTATACGTTAAACCGTAACTCTATATGACGTTATGCGTTATGACGTTATACATTATAACGTTATACGTCATGGCGGAATACTCTATGACGTCATCCGTTGTGGCGTAGTACTATATGAAGTTATACGTTATGACGTAGAACTATGTGACGTTTTACGTTATGGCGCAATACTATATGACGTCATACGTTATGACGTAATACTATGTGACGTTATACCTTATTACACAATACTATATGACGTCATACGTTATGACGTAATACTATGTGACGTTATACCTTATTACACAATACTATATGACGTCATACGTTATGACGTAATACTATGTGACGTTATACCTTATTACACAATAACATATAACGTTATACGTCATGACGCAATACTATATGACGTTATACGTTATGACGTAATTCTATATGATGTTATACGTCATGGCGTAATACAATATAGCGCTATACGTTATGACGTATTACTATGTGACAGTATACGTTAAACCGTAACTATATGACGTTATGCGATATGACGTTATACATTGTAACGTTATACATCATGGCGGATTACTATACGACGTTATATGTTATTACGCAATACCATATAACGTTATACGTCATGACAGAATACTATATGACGTCATCCGTTGTGGCGTAGTACTATATGAAGTTATACGTTATGACGTAATTCTATATGACGTCATACGTTGTGGCGTAGTACTATGTGACGTTATACGTTATGACGCAATACTATATGACGTCATACGTTATGACATTATACTTTATAACGTTATACGTCATGGCGCAATGCTATATGACGTTATACGTGGTACTGTAATTCTATATGACGTTATACGTCATGACGTAATTCTTTATGACGTCATCCGTTCTGACGCAATACTATATGACGTTATACGTTATGCCGTTATACTTTATAACGTTATACGTTATGGCGCAATACTATTTGACGTTATACGTTATGACATAATTCAACATGACGTTATAGGTCATGACGTTATCCTATATGACGTCATCCGTTGTGGCGTAGTACTATGTGACGTTATACGTTATGACGCAATACTATATGACGTCATACGTTATGACAGTATACTTTATAACGTTATACGTCATGGCGCAATGCTATATGACGTTATACGTTGTACTGTAATTCTATATGACGTTATACGTCATGACGTAATTCTTTATGACGTCATCCGTTCTGACGCAATACTATATGACGTTATACGTTATGACGTAATTCTATGTGACGTTATACGTTATGACGCTACACAATATATAACGCTATACGATATGACGTATTACTATGTGACGGTATACGTTAAACCGTAACTCTATATGACGTTATGCGTTATGACCTTATACATTATAACGTTATACGTCATGGCGGAATACTATATGACGTCATCCGTTGTGGCGTAGTACTATATGAAGTTATACATTATGACGTAGAACTATGTGACGTTTTACGTTATGCCGCAATACTATATGACGTCATACGTTGTGGCGTAGTACTATGTGACGTTATACGTTATTGCGCAGTACTATATGACGGTATACGTTAAACCGTAAGTCTATATGTCGTTATACGTTATGACGTAATACTATGTGACGTTATACCTTATTACACAATACTATATGACGTCATACGTTATGACGTAATACTATGTGACGTTATACCTCATTACACAATACTATATGACGTTATACGTTATGACGTAATTCTATGTGACGTTATACGTTATGACGCTACACAATATATAGCGCTATACGTTATGACGTATTACTATGTGACGGTATACGTAAAACCGCAACTCTATATGACGTTATGCGTTATGACGTTATACTTTATAACGTTATACGTCATGGCGCAATACTATATGACGTTATAAGTTATGACGTAATTCTATATGACGTCATCCGTTGTGGCGTAGTACTATGTGAAGTTACACGTTATGACGTAATTCTATATGATGTTATACGTCATGGCGTAATACAATATAGCGCTATACGTTATGACGTATTACTATGTGACGGTATACGTTAAACCGTAACTCTATATGACGTTATGCGTTATGACGTTGTACATTATAACGTTATACGTCATGGCGAAATACTATATGACGTTATACGTTATGACGTAGAACTATGTGACGTTATACGTTATGACGGAATACTATGTGACGGTATACGTAAAACCGCAAATCTATATGACGTTATGCGCTATGACGTGATTCTATATGACGTTATACGTCATGGCGTAATTCTATATGACGTTATACGTTATGACGTAGAACTATGTGACGTTATACGTTATGACGGAATACTATGTGACGGTATACGTAAAACCGCAAATCTATATGACGTTATGCGCTATGACGTGATTCTATATGACGTTATACGTCATGGCGTAATTCTATATGACGTTATACGTCATGACGTAATTCTTTATGACGTCATCCGTTCTGACGCAAATCTATATGACGTTATGCGCTCTGACGTTATACTTTATAACGTTATACGTCATGGCGCAACTCTATATGACGTTATGCGTTATGACGTTATACTTTATAACGTTATACGTCATGGCGCAATACCATATTACGTTATACGTCATGACAGAATACTATATGACGTCATCCGTTGTGGCGTAGTACTATATGAAGTTATACGTTATGACGTAATTCTATATGACGTCATACGTTGTGGCGTAGTACTATGTGACGTTATACGTTATGACGCAATACTATATGACGTCATACGTTATGACATTATACTTTATACCGTTATACGTCATGGCGCAATGCTATATGACGTTATACGTGGTACTGCGATTCTATATGACGTTATACGTCATGACGTAATTCTTTATGACGTCATCCGTTCTGACGCAATACTATATGACGTTATACGTTATGACGAAGAACTATGTGACGTTTTACGTTATGACGCAATACTATATGACGTCATACGTTATGACGTAATACTATGTGACGTTATACCTCATTACACAATACTATATGTCGTTATTCTATATGACGTCATCCGTTGTGGCGTAGTACTATGTGACGTTATACGTTATGACGCAATACTATATGACGTCATAGTTATGACATTATACTTTATAACGTTATACGTCATGGCGCAATGCTATATGACGTTATACGTTGTACTGTAATTCTATATGACGTTATACGTCATGACGTAATTCTTTATGACGTCATCCGTTCTGACGCAATACTATATGACGTTATAAGTTATGACGTAATTCTATGTGACGTTATACGTTATGACGCTACACAATATATAGCGCTATACGATATGACGTATTACTATGTGACGGTATACGTTAAACCGTAACTCTATATGACGTTATGCGTTATGACGTTATACATTATAACGTTATACGTCATGGCGGAATACTATATGACGTCATCCGTTGTGGCGTAGTACTATATGAAGTTATACGTTATGACGTCGAACTATGTGACGTTATACGTTATTACGCAGTACTATATGACGGTATACGTTAAACCGTAATTCTATATGACGTTATACGTTATGACGTCTTACTATGTGACGTTATACGTTATGACGCAATATTATATGACGTCAGTCGAAATGACGCAATACTATATGACGTTATACGTTATGACGTAGAACTATGTGACGTTTTACGTTATGACGCAATACTATATGACGTCATACGTTATGACGTAATACTATGTGACGTTATACCTTATTACACAATACTAGATGACGTCATACGTTATGACGTAATACTATGTGACGTTATACCACATTACACAATACTATATGACGTTATACGTTATGACGTAATTCTATGTGACGTTATACGTTATGACGCTACACAATATATAGCGCTATACGTTATGACGTATGACTATGTGACGGTATACGTAAAACCGCAACTCTATATGACGTTATGCGTTATGACGTTATACTTTATAACGTTATACGTGATGGCGCAATACTATATGACGTTATAAGTTATGACGTAATTCTATATGACGTCATTCGTAATGACGCCATACTATATGGCGTTATACGTTATGACGTTATACTTTATGACGTTATACGTCATGGCGCAATGCTATGTGACGTTATACGTTATTACGCAATACCATATAACGTTATGCGTCATGACACAATACTATATGACGTTATACGTCATGACGCAATACTACATGACATTCTACGTTCTGACGTATTACTATGTGAAGTTATACGTTATGACGTAATTATTTATGACGTTATACGTTATGACGTAATACTCTGAAACGTTGTACGTCATGACGTGATTCTTTATGACGTCATCCGTTCTGACGCAATATCGTATGACGTTATACGTTATTACGCAATACCACATAACGTTATACGTCATGACGCAATACTATATGACGTTATACGTTATGACGTAATTCTATATGACTTTATACGTCATGACGTAATTCTATATGACGTTGTACGTTGTACCGTAATTATATATGACGTTATACGTTATGACGTAATACTCTGAAACGTTGTACGTCATGACGTAATTCTTTATGACGTCATCCGTTCTGACGCAATATCGTATGACGTTATACGTTATTACGCAATACCACATAACGTTATACGTCATGACGCAATACTATATGACGTTATACGTTAAACCGTAATTCTATATGACGTTATACGTTATGACGTATTACTATGTGACGTTATACGTTATGACGTTATTCTATATGACGTTATACGTCATGACGCAATACTACATGACATTCTACGTCATCACGCAATACTATATGACGTTATACGTTATGACGTAATTCTATATGACTTTATACGTCATGACGTAATTCTATATGACGTTGTACGTTGTACCGTAATTATATATGACGTTATGCGTTATGACGTAATACTCTGAAACGTTGTACGTCATGACGTAATTCTTTATGACGTCATCCGTTCTGACGCAATATCGTATGACGTTATACGTTATTACGCAATACCACATAACGTCATACGTTATGACGTATAACTATGTGACGGTATACGTTAAACCTTAATTCTGTATGACGTTATACGTTATGATGTATTACTATGTGACGTAGTACGTTATGACGCAATACTATATGACGTCAAACGTGATGACGTATTACTATGTGACGCTATACGTTATGACGCAATACTATATGACCTCATACGTTATGACGGAATACTACGTGACGTTATACGTTATGCCGCAATACAATATAGCGCTATACGTTATGACGTATTACTATGTGACGTTGTACGTTATTACACACTAACATATAACGTTATACGTCATGACGTATTACTTTGTGACGTTATACGTTATTACGCAATAACATATAACGTTGTACGTCATGACGCAATACTATATGACGTTATACGTTATGACGTAATACAATATACCGCTATATGATATGACGTATACCTATGTGACGGTATACGTTAAACCGTAATTCTGTATTTCGTTATACGTTATGACGTATTACTATGTGACGTTGTACGTTATGACGCAATACTACATGACATTCTGCGTTATGACGTATTACTATGTGAAGTTATACGTTATGGCGTAATTATATATAACGTTATACGTTATGACGTAATACTCTGAAACGTTGTACGTTATGACGCAATTCTGTATGACGTGGTACGTCATGACGGAATTCTATATGACGTCATCCTTTGTGGCGTAGTACTATGTGACGTTATACGCTATGACGCAATACTATATGACGTCATACGTTATGACGTAATACTATGTGACGTTATACGTTATGGCGCAATACAATATAGCGCTATAAGTTATGAGGTATTACTATGTGACGTTATAAGTTACAAATTAATACTACATGACAGTATACGTAATGACGTATTACTATGTGACGTTATACGTTATGACGCAATACAATAAAGCGCTATACGTTATGACGTAATTCTATATGACGTTATACGTCATGACGTAATTCTATATGACGTCATCCGTTACGAAGTAATACTATGTGACGTTATACGTTATGACATAGAACTATGTGACGTTATACGTTATGACGGAATACTATGTGACGGTATACGTAAAACCGCAACTCTATATGACGTTATGCGCTATGACGTTATACTTTATAACGTTATACGTCATGGCGCAATACTATATGACGTTATACGTTATGACGTTACACTTTGTAACGTCATACGTCATGGAGCATTACTATATGACGTTATACGTTATGACGCAATACAATATAGCGCTATACGTTACGACGTATTAGTATGTGACGTTATACGTTATGACGTTATAGTTTATAACGTTATACGACATGGCGCAATACGATATGACGTTATACGTTATGACGTAGAACTATGTGACGTTATACGTTATGACGGAATACTATGTGACGGTATACGTAAAACCGCAAATCTATATGACGTTATGCGCTATGACGTTATACGTTATAAAGTTATACGTCATGGCGCAATACTATATGACGTTATACGTTATGACGTAATTCTATATGACGTTATACGTCATGGCGTAATTCTATATGACGTCATCCGTTCTGACGTAGTACTATGTGATGTTATACGTTATGACGTAATGCTATGTGACATTATACGTTATGGCGCAATACAATATAGCGCTATACGTTATGACGTATTACTATGTGACAGTATACGTTAAACCGTAACTATATGACGTTATGCGATATGACGTTATACATTATAACGTTATACATCATGGCGGATTACTATACGACGTTATATGTTATTACGCAATACCATATAACGTTATACGTCATGACGGAATACTATAAGATGTCATCCGTTATGACGTATTACTATGTGCCGATATACGTCAGACCTTAATACTACATGACATTGTACGTTATGACGTATTACCATGTGCGGTTGTACGTTATGACGTATGACTATGTGACGTTTTACGTTATGACGCCATATTATATGACGTTATACGTTATTACGCAATACCATATAACGTTATACGTCATGACGCAATACTATATGACGTTATACGTTATGACGTATTACTATGTGACGCTATACGTCTTGACGTAATTCTATATGACGTCATCCGTTATGACGTAGAACTATGTGACGTTATACGTTACGACGCTATACAATATAGCGCTATACGTTATGACGTATTACTATGTGACGGTATACGTTAAACCGTAACTCTATATGACGTTATGCGATATGACGTCTTACTATGTGACGTTGTACGTTATGACCTAATTCTACACAACGTTATACGTAATGACGTAATTCTATATGACGTCATCCGTTCTGACGTAGTACTATGTGACATTGTACGTTATGACGTATTACTATGTGACGTTGTACGTTATGACGCAATACAATATAGCGCTATACGTTATGACGTATAACTATATGACGTTATACGTCATGGCGGATTACTATGTGACGTTATACGTTATTACGCAATACCATATAACGTTATACGTCATGACGCAATACTATATGACGTTATACGTTATGACGCAATACTATATGACGTCATCCGTTATGGCGTTATACTTTATAACGTTATACGTCATGGCGCAATACTATATGACGTTGTACGTTATGACGTAACTCTATATGACGTTATACGTCATGACGTATTACTATGTGACGCTATACGTTATGACGCAATACTATATGACGTCATACGTTATGACGTAAGTCTATATGACGTTATACGTTATAACATTATACTTTATAATGTTATACGTCATGGCGCAATACTATATGACGTTATACGTTATGAAATAATTCAATATGACGTTATACGTCATGGCGTAATACAATATAGCGCTATACGTTATAACGTATTACTATGTGAGGTTGTAATGACGCAATACTATATGACGTTATACGTTATAACATTATACTTTATAATGTTATACGTCATGGCGCAATACTATATGACGTTATACGTTATGACGTAATACTATATGACGTTATACGTTATGAAATAATTCAATATGACGTTATACGTCATGGCGTAATACAATATAGCGCTATACGTTATAACGTATTACTATGTGAGGTTATACGTTATGACGCAATATTATATGACGTCAGTCGTAATGACGCAATACTAAATGACGTTATACGTTATAACATTATACTTTATAATGTTATACGTCATGACGTAATTCTATATGACGTTATACGTCATGACGTAAGTCTATATGACGTCATCCGTTGTGGCGTAGTACTACCTGACGTTATACGTTATAACGCTATACAATATAGCGCTGTACGTTATGACGTATTACTATGTGACGTTATACGTTATACCTTAATACTACATGACATTATACGTTATGACGTATTACTATGTTACGTTGTACGTTATGACGTAATTCTGAATGACGTTGTACGTCATGACATAATTCTATATGACGTCATCCGTTGTGGCGTAGTACTAGCTGACGTTATACGTTATAACGCTATACAATATAGCGCTGTACGTTATGACGTATTAATATGTGACGTTATACGTTATACCTTAATACTACATGACATTATACGTTATGACGTATTACTGTGTTACGTTGTACGTTATGACGTAATTCTGAATGACGTTGTACGTCATGACATAATTCTATATGACGTCATCCGTTATGACGCAATACTATGTGACGTTATACGTTATGACGTAATACAATATAGCGCTATACGTTATGACGTATAACTATGTGACGGTATACGTTAAACCGATATTCTATATGACCTTATACGTTGTGACGTATTACTATGTGACGTTGTACGTTATGACGTAATTCTGTATGACGTTACACGTCATGACGTAATTCTATATGACGTCATCAGTTGTGGCGTAGTACTATGTGACGCTATACGTCATGACGCAATACTTTATGACGTCATACTTTATGACGTAGTACTATGTGACTTTATACGTTATAAATTAATACTACATGACATTATACGTTATGATGTATTACTATGTGACGTTGTACGTTATGACGTAATTCTGTATGACGTTATACGTCATGACGTAAGTCTATATGACGTCATCCGTTGTGGCGTAGTACTAGCTGACGTTATACGTTATAACGCTATACAATATAGCGCTGTACGCTGTGACGTATTACTATGTGACGTTATACATTATACCTTAATACTACATGACATTATACGTTATGACGTATTACTATGTTACGTTGTACGTTATGACGTAATTCTGAATGACGTTGTACGTCATGACGTAATTCTATATGACGTCATCCGTTATGACGCAATACTATGTGACGTTATACGTTATGACGCTATACAATATAGCGCTATACGTTATGACGAATTACTTTGTGACGTTATACGTTATTACACAATAACATATATTGTTGTACGTCATGACGCAATACTATATGACGTTAAACGTTATGACGTAATACTATGACGTTATACGGCATGGCGCAATACTATATGACGTTATACGTTGTACCGTAATTCTATATGACGTTATACGTTATGACGTCACACAATATAACGTTATGCGTCAAGACGTATTACTGTGTGACGTTATACGTTCTACCTTAATACTACATGACATTATACGATATGAGGTATTACTATGTGACGTGCGTTATGACGTAATACTATATGACGTCATCCGTTGTGGCGTAGTACTATGAGACGCTATACGTTATGACTCAATACTATATGACGTCATAAGTTATGACGGAATTCTGTATGACGTTGTACGACATGACGTAATTTTATATGACGTCATCCGTTGTGGCGTATTACTATGTGCCGTTGTACGTTATGACGTAATTCTGTATGACGTTGTACGACATGACGTAATTCTATATGACGTCATCCGTTGTGGCGTAGTACTATGTGACGTTATACGTTATGACGTAATACTATATGTCGTTATACGTTATTACGCAATACCATATAACGTTATACGTCATGACGTAATACTATATGATGTCATCCGTTATGACGTATTACTATGTGCCGATATACGTCAGACCTTAATACTACATGACATTGTACGTTATGACGTATTACCATGTGCGGTTGTACGTTATGACGTATGACTATGTGACGTTATACGTTATGACGCCATATTATATGACGTTATACGTTATTACGCAATACCATATAACGTTATACGTCATGACGTAATTCTATATGACGCCATCCGTTGTGGCGTATTACCATGTGACGTTGTACGTCATGACGTAATTCTGTATGACGTTATACATCATGACGTAATGCTATATGACGTCATCCGTTGTGGCGTAGTACTATGAGACGCTATACGTTATGACGCAATACTATATGACGTCATACGTTATGATGTCACACAATATAACGTTATGCGTCATGACGTATTACTATGTGACGCTATAAGTTATACCTTAATCCTACATGACATTATACGTTATGACGTATTACTATGTTCCGTTGTACGTTATGACGTAATTCTGTATGACGTTGTACGACATGACGTAATTCTATATGACGTCATCCGTTGTGGCGTAGTACTATGTGACGTTATACGTTATGACGTAATACTATATGTCGTTATACGTTATTACGCAATACCATATAACGTTATACGTCATGACGTAATACAATATAGCTCTATACGTTATGACGTATAACTATGTGACGGTATACGTTATTACACAATAACATATAACGTTGTGCGTCATGACGCAATACTTTATGACGTCATAGGTTATGACGTAGTACTATGAGACGTTATACGTTATACCTTAATACTACCTGACATTATACGTTATAACGTATTACTATGTGACGTTATACGTTATGACGCAATATTATATGACGTCATACGTTATGACGCAATACTATGTGACGTTATACGTTATGACGCAATACAATATAGCGCTATACGTTATGACGAATTACTTTGTGACGTTATACGTTATTACACAATAACATATAACGTTGTACGTCATGACGCAATACTATATGACGTTAAACGTTATGACGTAATACTATGACGTTATACGGCATGGCGCAATACTATATGACGTTATACGTTGTACCGTAATTCTATATGACGTTATACGTTATGACGTCACACAATATAACGTTATGCGTCAAGACGTATTACTGTGTGACGTTATACGTTCTACCATAATACTACATGACATTATAAGATATGGCGTATTACTATGTGACGTGCGTTATGACGTAATACTAAATGACGTCATCCGTTGTGGCGTAGTACTATGTGACGTTATACGTTATACCTTAATACTACATGAAATTATGCGTTGTTACGTATTACTATGTGACGTTATACGTTATGACGCAATATTATATGACGTCATTCGGACTGACGCAATACTATATGACGTTATACGTTATGACGTATTACTATGTGACGTTGTACGTTATGACGTAATTCTATATGACGTTATACGTCATGACGTAAGTCTATATGACGTCATCCGTTGTGGCGTAGTACTAGCTGACGTTATACGTTATAACGCTATACAATATAGCGCTGTACGCTATGACGTATTACTATGTTACGTTGTACGTTATGACGTAATTCTGAATGACGTTGTACGTCATGACATAATTCTATATGACGTCATCCGTTATGACGCAATACTATGTGACGTTATACGTTATGACGTAATACAATATAGCGCTATACGTTATGACGTATAACTATGTGACGGTATACGTTAAACCGATATTCTATATGACCTTATACGTTGTGACGTATTACTATGTGACGTTGTACGTTATGACGTAATTCTGTATGACGTTACACGTCATGACGTAATTCTATATGACGTCATCAGTTGTGGCGTAGTACTATGTGACGCTATACGTCATGACGCAATACTTTATGACGTCATACTTTATGACGTAGTACTATGTGACTTTATACGTTATAAATTAATACTACATGACATTATACGTTATGACGTATTACTATGTGACGTTGTACGTTATGACGTAATTCTGTATGACGTTATACGTCATGACGTAAGTCTATATGACGTCATCCGTTGTGGCGTAGTACTAGCTGACGTTATACGTTATAACGCTATACAATATAGCGCTGTACGCTGTGACGTATTACTATGTGACGTTATACATTATACCTTAATACTACATGACATTATACGTTATGACGTATTACTATGTTACGTTGTACGTTATGACGTAATTCTGAATGACGTTGTACGTCATGACGTAATTCTATATGACGTCATCCGTTATGACGCAATACTATGTGACGTTATACGTTATGACGCTATACAATATAGCGCTATACGTTATGACGAATTACTTTGTGACGTTATACGTTATTACACAATAACATATAACGTTGTACGTCATGACGCAATACTATATGACGTTAAACGTTATGACGTAATACTATGACGTTATACGGCATGGCGCAATACTATATGACGTTATACGTTGTACCGTAATTCTATATGACGTTATACGTTATGACGTCACACAATATAACGTTATGCGTCAAGACGTATTACTGTGTGACGTTATACGTTCTACCATAATACTACATGACATTATAAGATATGGCGTATTACTATGTGACGTGCGTTATGACGTAATACTAAATGACGTCATCCGTTGTGGCGTAGTACTATGTGACGTTATACGTTATACCTTAATACTACATGAAATTATGCGTTGTTACGTATTACTATGTGACGTTATACGTTATGACGCAATATTATATGACGTCATTCGGACTGACGCAATACTATATGACGTTATACGTTATGACGTATTACTATGTGACGTTGTACGTTATGACGTAATTCTATATGACGTTATACGTCATGACGTAAGTCTATATGACGTCATCCGTTGTGGCGTAGTACTAGCTGACGTTATACGTTATAACGCTATACAATATAGCGCTGTACGCTATGACGTATTACTATGTTACGTTGTACGTTATGACGTAATTCTGAATGACGTTGTACGTCATGACATAATTCTATATGACGTCATCCGTTATGACGCAATACTATGTGACGTTATACGTTATGACGTAATACAATATAGCGCTATACGTTATGACGTATAACTATGTGACGGTATACGTTAAACCGATATTCTATATGACCTTATACGTTGTGACGTATTACTATGTGACGTTGTACGTTATGACGTAATTCTGTATGACGTTACACGTCATGACGTAATTCTATATGACGTCATCAGTTGTGGCGTAGTACTATGTGACGCTATACGTCATGACGCAATACTTTATGACGTCATACTTTATGACGTAGTACTATGTGACTTTATACGTTATAAATTAATACTACATGACATTATACGTTATGACGTATTACTATGTGACGTTGTACGTTATGACGTAATTCTGTATGACGTTATACGTCATGACGTAAGTCTATATGACGTCATCCGTTGTGGCGTAGTACTAGCTGACGTTATACGTTATAACGCTATACAATATAGCGCTGTACGCTGTGACGTATTACTATGTGACGTTATACATTATACCTTAATACTACATGACATTATACGTTATGACGTATTACTATGTTACGTTGTACGTTATGACGTAATTCTGAATGACGTTGTACGTCATGACGTAATTCTATATGACGTCATCCGTTATGACGCAATACTATGTGACGTTATACGTTATGACGCTATACAATATAGCGCTATACGTTATGACGAATTACTTTGTGACGTTATACGTTATTACACAATAACATATATTGTTGTACGTCATGACGCAATACTATATGACGTTAAACGTTATGACGTAATACTATGACGTTATACGGCATGGCGCAATACTATATGACGTTATACGTTGTACCGTAATTCTATATGACGTTATACGTTATGACGTCACACAATATAACGTTATGCGTCAAGACGTATTACTGTGTGACGTTATACGTTCTACCTTAATACTACATGACATTATACGATATGAGGTATTACTATGTGACGTGCGTTATGACGTAATACTATATGACGTCATCCGTTGTGGCGTAGTACTATGAGACGCTATACGTTATGACTCAATACTATATGACGTCATAAGTTATGACGGAATTCTGTATGACGTTGTACGACATGACGTAATTTTATATGACGTCATCCGTTGTGGCGTATTACTATGTGCCGTTGTACGTTATGACGTAATTCTGTATGACGTTGTACGACATGACGTAATTCTATATGACGTCATCCGTTGTGGCGTAGTACTATGTGACGTTATACGTTATGACGTAATACTATATGTCGTTATACGTTATTACGCAATACCATATAACGTTATACGTCATGACGTAATACAATATAGCGCTATACGTTATGACGTATAACTATGTGACGGTATACGTTAAACCGATATTCTATATGACCTTATACGTTGTGACGTATTACTATGTGACGTTGTACGTTATGAGGTAATTCTATATGACGTTATACGTCATGACGTAAGTCTATATAACGTCATCCGTTGTGGCGTAGTACTACCTGACGTTATACGTTATAACGCTATACAATATAGCGCTGTACGTTATGACGTATTACTATGTGACGTTATACGTTATACCTTAATACTACATGACATTATACGTTATGACGTATTACTATGTTACGTTGTACGTTATGACGTAATTCTGAATGACGTTGTACGTCATGACATAATTCTATATGACGTCATCCGTTATGACGCAATACTATGTGACGTTATACGTTATGACGTAATACAATATAGCGCTATACGTTATGACGTATAACTATGTGACGGTATACGTTAAACCGATATTCTATATGACCTTATACGTTGTGACGTATTACTATGTGACGTTGTACGTTATGACGTAATTCTGTATGACGTTACACGTCATGACGTAATTCTATATGACGTCATCAGTTGTGGCGTATTACTATTTGACGTTGTACGTCATGACGTAATTCTATATGACGTCATCCGTTGTGGCGTAGTACTATGTGACGTCATACGTTATGACGCTATACAATATAGCGCTATACGTTATGACGTATTACTATGGGACGTTATAGGTTATTACACAATAACATATAACGTTGTACGTCATGGCGCAATACTAAATAACGTTATAAGTTATGACGTAATACAATATAGCGCTATACGTTATGACGTATAACTATGTGACGGTATACATTATACCTTAATACTACCTGACATTATACGTTATAACGTATTACTATGTGACGTTATACGTTATGACGCAATATTATATGACGTCATTCGGACTGACGCAATACTATATGACGTTATACGTTGTGACGTTATACTTTATATCGTTATACGTCCTGGCGCAATACTATATGAGGTTATACGTTGTAACGTAATTCTATATGACGTTATACGTTATGACGTCACACAATATAACGTTATACATCATGACGTATTACTATGTGACGTTATACGTTATACCTTAATACTACATGACATTATACGTTATGACGTATTACTATGTTACATTGTACGTTATGACGTAATTCTGTATGACGTTGTACGTCATGACGTAATTCTATATGACGTCATCCGTTGTGGAGTATTACGATGTGACGTTATACGTTATGACGCAATATTATATGACGTCATACGTTATGACGTAATACCATGTGACGTTATACGTTATCGCGCAATTCAGTATAGCGCTATATGTTATAACGTATTACAATGTGACGTTATACGGTATGACGCAATACAATATAGCGCTATACGTTATGACGAATTACTTTGTGACGTTATACGTTATTACACAATAACATATAACGTTGTACGTCATGACGCAATACTATATGCCGTTATACGTTATGGCGTATTACTATATGACGTTGTACGTCATGACGCAATACTATATGACTTTATACGTTATGACGTATTACTATGTTACGATGTACGTTATGACGTAATTCTGTATGACGTTGTACGTCATGACGTAATTCTATATGACGTCATCCATTGTGGCGTATTACTATGTGACGTTGTACGTTATGACGTAATTCTGTATAACGTTATACGTCATGACGCAATTCTATATGACGTCATCCGTTGTGGCGTAGTACTATGTGACGCTATACGTTATGACGCAATACTATATGACGTTATACGTTATGACGTCACACAATATAACGTTATGCGTCATGACGTATTACTATGTGACGCTATAAGTTATACCTTAATCCTACATGACATTATACGCTATGACGTATTACTATGTTACGCTGTACGTTATGACGTAATTCTATATGACGTTATACGACATGACGTAATTCTATATGACGTCATCCGTTGTAGCGTAGTACTATGTGACGCGATACGTCATGACGCAATACTTTATGTCGTCATACGTTATGACGTAGTTCTATGTGACTTTATACGTTATAAATTAATACTACATGACATTATACGTTATGACGTATTACTATGTGACGTTGTACGTTATGACGTAATTCTATATGACGTTATACGTCATGACGTAAGTCTATATGACGTCATCCGTTGTGGCGTAGTACTAGCTGACGTTATACGTTATAACACTATACAATATAGCGCTGTACGTTATGACGTATTACTATGTGACGTTATACGTTGTACCTTAATACTACATGACATTATACGTTATGACGTATTACTATGTTACGTTGTACGTTATGACGTAACTCTATATAACGTTATACGTCATGACGTAATTCTATATGACATTCTACGTTATGACGTATTACTATGTGACGTTATACGTTATGACGATATTCTATATGACGTCATTCGTTGTGGCTTAGTTCTATGTGACGTTATACGTCATGACGTAATACTATATGATATCATCCGTTACGAAGTAATACTATGTGACGTTATACGTTATGACGCAATATTGTATGACGTCATTCGGAATGATGCAATACTATGTGACGTTATCCGTTATGACGCAATACAATACAGCGCTATACGTTATGACGTATTACTATGTGATGTTATACGTTATGAGGTAATTCTGTAGTACGTCATCCGTTGTGGCGTAGTGCTATGTGTCGTTATGCGTTATTGCGCAATACCATATAACGTTACACGTCATGACGTAATTCTTTATGACGTCATCCGTTGTGGCTTAGTTCTATGTGACGTTATACGTTATGACGCAATACTATATGACGTCATACGTTATGACGCAATACTATATGACGTCATACGTTATGACGTAATACTCTGAAACGTTGTACGTCATGACGCAATACTATATGACGTTATATGTTATGACGCAATACTATATGACGTCATCCGTTATGACGTAGTACTATGTGACGTTATACGTTATGACGCTATACAATATAGCGCTATACGTTATGACGTAATACTATGTGACGTTATACGTTATGACGCAATACTATATGACGTCATCCGTTATGACGTCGTACTATGTGACGTTATACGTTATGACGCTATACAATATAGTGCTATACGTTATGACGTAATTCTATATAACGTTATACGTCATGACGTAATTCTATATGCCGTCATCCGTTGTGGCGTAGTACTATGTGTCGCTATACGTTATGACGCAACACTATATGACGTCATCCGTTATGACGTATTACTATGTGACGTTATACGTTATACCTTAATACTACATGACGTTATACGTTATGACGTATTACTATGTCACGTTATACCTTATGACGCAATATTATATGACGTCATTCGGAATGACACAATACTATATGCCGTGATACGTTATAGCGTATTACTATGTGAAGTTATACGTTATGACGCAATATTATATGACGTTGTAGGTCATGGCGCAATACTATATGACCTTATACGTTTTACCGTAATTCTATATGACGTTATACGTTATGACGTAACACAATTTAACGTTATACGTCATGACGTGTTACTATGGGACGATATACGTTATACCTTAATACTACATGACATTATACGTTATGACGTAATTCAATATGACGTTATACGTCATGGCGGAAGACTATATGACGTCATTCGGAATGACGCAATACTATGTGACGTTATCCGTTATGACGCAATACTATATGACGTCATCCGTTATGACGTCGTTCTATGTGACGTTATACGTTATGACGCTATACAATATAGTGCTATACGTTATGACGTAATTCTATATAACGTTATACGTCATGACGTAATTCTATATGCCGTCATCCGTTGTGGCGTAGTACTATGTGTCGCTATACGTTATGACGCAACACTATATGACGTCATCCGTTATGACGTATTACTATGTGACGTTATACGTTATACCTTAATACTACATGACGTTATACGTTATGACGTATTACTATGTGACGTTATACCTTATGACGCAATATTATATGACGTCATTCGGAATGACACAATACTATATGCCGTGATACGTTATAGCGTATTACTATGTGAAGTTATACGTTATGACGCAATATTATATGACGTTGTAGGTCATGGCGCAATACTATATGACCTTATACGTTTTACCGTAATTCTATATGACGTTATACGTTATGACGTAACACAATTTAACGTTATACGTCATGACGTGTTACTATGGGACGATATACGTTATACCTTAATACTACATGACATTATACGTTATGACGTAATTCAATATGACGTTATACGTCATGGCGGAAGACTATATGACGTCATTCGGAATGACGCAATACTATGTGACGTTATCCGTTATGACGCAATACTATATGACGTCATCCGTTATGACGTCGTACTATGTGACGTTATACGTTATGACGCTATACAATATAGTGCTATACGTTATGACGTAATTCTATATAACGTTATACGTCATGACGTAATTCTATATGCCGTCATCCGTTGTGGCGTAGTACTATGTGTCGCTATACGTTATGACGCAACACTATATGACGTCATCCGTTATGACGTATTACTATGTGACGTTATACGTTATACCTTAATACTACATGACGTTATACGTTATGACGTATTACTATGTGACGTTATACCTTATGACGCAATATTATATGACGTCATTCGGAATGACGCAATACTATAAGACGTTATACGTTATGACGTCACTCAATATAACGTTATACGTCATGGCGCAATACTATATGACGTTATACGTTTTACCGTAATTCTATATGACGTTATACGTTATGACGTCACACAATTTAACGTTATACGTCATGACGTGAAACTGTGTGACGTTATACGTTATACCGTAATACTACATGACATTATACGTTATGACGTATTACTATGTGACGTTGTGCTTTATGATGTAATTCTATATGACGTTATACGTCATGGCGCAATATTATATGACGTCATTCGGAATGACGCAATATTATATGCCATTATACGTTATGGCGTATTACTATGTGACGTTATACGTTATGACGCAATATTATGTGACGTCATTCGGAATGACGCAATACTATGTGACGTTATGCGTTATGACGCAATACAATATAGCGCTATACGTTATGACGTATTACTATGTGACGTTATACGTCATGGCGTAAATCTATATGACGTCAACCGTTCTGACGTAGAACTATGTGACGTTATACGTTATGACGTAATTTAATATGACGTTATACGTTATGACGTAATTCAATATGACGTTATACGTCATGGCGTAATTCTATATGACGTCATCCGTTCTGACGTAGAACTGTGTGACGTTATACGTTATGACGTAATTCAATATGACGTTATACGTCATGACGGAATACTATATGACGTCATTCGGAATGACGCAATACTATGTGACGTTATCCGTTATGAGGCAATACAATATAGCGCTATACGTTATGACGTATTACTATGTGACGTTATACGTTATAAATTAATACTACATGACATTATACGTTATGGCGTATTACCTTGTGACGTTATACGTTATAACACAATAACATATAACGTTGTACGTCATGGCGCAATGCTATATGACGTTTTGCGTTATGACGTAATACTATATGACGTTATACGTTATGACGTTATACTTTATAACGTTATACGTTCGGGCGCAATACTATATGACGTTATACGTTGTAACGTAATTCTATATGACGTTATACGTTATGACGTCACACAATATAACGTTATACGTCATGACGTATTACTGTGTGACGTTATACGTTATACCTTAATACTACATGACATTATACGTTATGACGTGTTACTATGTTACATTGTACGTTATGACGTAATTCTGTATGACGCTGTACGTCATGCCGTAACTCTATATGACGTCATCCGTTGTGGCGTATTACTATGTGACGTTATGTGTTATGACGCAATATTATATGACGTCATATGTTATGACGTAATACTATGTGACGTTATACGTTATCGCGCAATTCAATATAGCGCTATATGTTATGACGTATTACTATGTGACGTTATACGTTCTACCTTATTACTACATGACATTATACGTTTTGACGTATTACTATGTGACGTTGTACGTTATGACGCAATATTATATGTCGTCATTCGGAATGACACAATACTATATGCCGTGATACGTTATGGCGTATTACTATGTGAAGTTATACGTTATGACGCAATATTATATGACGTTGTACGTCATGGCGCAATACTATATGATCTTATACGTTTTACCGTAATTCTATATGACGTTATACGTTATGACGTAACACAATTTAACGTTATACGTCATGACGTGTTACTATGGGACGATATACGTTATACCTTAATACTACATGACATTATACGTTATGACGTAATTCAATATGACGTTATACGTGATGGCGGAAGACTATATGACGTTATTCGGAATGACGCAATACTATGTGACGTTATCCGTTATGACGCAATACAATATAGCGCTATACGTTATGACGTATTACTATGTGACGTTATACGTAATTACACAATAACATATAACGTTATGCGTCATGACGTATTACTGTGTGACGTTATACGTTATACCTTAATACTACATGACATTATACGTCATGACGCAATACTACATGACTTTCTACGTTATGACGTATTACTATGTGATGTTATACGTTATGAGATAATTATATATGACGTTATACGTTATGACGTAATACTCTGAAACGTTGTACGTCATGACGCAATACTATGTGACGTTATACGTTATGACGCAATACTATATGACGTCATCCGTTATGACGTACTACTATGTGACGTTATATGTTATGACGCAATATTATATGACGTCATTCGGAATGACGCAATACTATGTGACGTTATCCGTTATGAGGCAATACAATATAGCGCTATACGTTATGACGTATTACTATGTGACGTTATACGTTATAAATTAATACTACATGACATGATACGTTATAACGTGTTACTATGTTACATTGTACGTTATGACGTAATTCTGTATGACGCTGTACGTCATGACGTAACTCTATATGACGTCATATGTTATGACGTAATACTATGTGACGTTATACGTTATCGCGCAATTCAATATAGCGCTATATGTTATGACGTATTACTATGTGACGTTATACGTTCTACCTTATTACTACATGACATTATACGTTACGACGTATTACTATGTGACGTTGTACGTTATGACGCAGTATTATATGTCGTCATTCGGAATGACACAATACTATATGCCGTGATACGTTATGGCGTATTACTATGTGTAGTTATACGTTATGACGCAATATTATATGACGTTGTACGTCATGGCGCAATACTATATGACCTTATACGTTTTACCGTAATTCGATATGACGTTATACGTTATGACGTAACACAATTTAACGTTATACGTCATGACGTGTTACTATGGAACGATATGCGTTATACCTTAATACTACATGACATTATACGTTATGACGTAATTCAATATGACGTTATACGTCATGGCGGAATACTATACGACGTCATTCGGAATGACGCAATACTATGTGACGTTATCCGTTATGACGCAATGCAATATAGCGCTATACGTTATGACGTATTACTATGTGACGTTATACGTTATTACACAATAACATATAACGTTGAACGTCATGCCACAATACTATATGACGTCAATCGGAATGACGCAATACTATAAGCCGTTATACGTTATGACGTTATACTATATGACGTTATACGCCATGGCGCAATACTATATGACGTTATACGTTATACCTCAATACTACATGACATTATACGTTATGACGTATTACTATGTGACGTTATACCTTATGACGCAATATTATAAGACGTCATTCGGAATGACGCAATACTATATGACGTTATACGTTATGACGTCACTCAATATAACGTTATACGTCATGGCGGAATACTACATGACATTATACGTTATGGCGTTTTACTATGTGACGTTATACGTTATGACGTTATTCTATATGACGTTATACGTCATAACGTAATACTATATGACATCATCCGTTACGAAGTAATACTATGTGACGTTATACGTTATACCTTAATACTGTACAACGTTCAACATTATTACGTTATACCATATAACGTTATACGTTATGACGTTACTCTATATCACGTTATACGTCATGACGCAATACTACATGACATTCTACGTTATGACGTATTACTATGTGATGTTATACGTTATGACGTTATTCTATATGACGTTATACGTCATAACGTAATACTATATGACATCATCCGTTATGACGTAGTACTATGTGACGTTATACGTTATGACGCTATACAATATAGCGCTATACGTTATGACGTAATACTATGTGACGTTATACGTTATGACGCAATACTATATGACGTCATCCGTTATGACGTAGTACTATGTGACGTTATACGTTATGACGCCATACTATATAGCGCTATACGTTATGACGTATTACTATGTGACGTTGTACGTTATGACGTAATTCTGTATGACGTTATACGTCATGACGTAAGTCTATATGACGTCATCCGTTGTGGCGTAGTACTAGCTGACGTTATACGTTATAACGCTATACAATATAGCGCTGTACGTTATGACGTTTTACTATGTGACGTTATACGTTATGACGTTATTCTATATGACGTTATACGTCATAACGTAATACTATATGACATCATCCGTTACGAAGTAATACTATGTGACGTTATACGTTATACCTTAATACTGTACAACGTTCAACATTATTACGTTATACCATATAACGTTATACCATATAACGTTAAACGTTATGACGTTACTCTATATCACGTTATACGTCATGACGCAATACTACATGACATTCTACGTTATGACGTATTACTATGTGATGTTATACGTTATGAGATAATTATATATGACGTTATACGTTATGACGCAGTACTATATGACGTCATCCGTTATGACGTAGTACTATGTGACGTTATACGTTATGACGCCATACTATATAGCGCTATACGTTATGACGTATTACTATGTGACGTTATACGTTATACCTTAATACTACATGACATTATACGTTATGACGTATTACTATGTGACGTTATAAGTTATGACGTAATACAATATAGCGCTATATGTTATGACGCAATACTATATGACGTTATACGTTATGACGTAATACAATATAGCGCTACACGTTATGACGTATTAGTATGTGACGTTATACGTTATTACACAATAACATACAACGTTGTACGTCATGACGTATTACTATATGACGTTATACGTTATTACGCAATACCATATAACGTTATACGTCATGACGTAATGCTATATGACGTCATCCGTTGTGGCGTAGTACTATGCGACGCTATACGTCATGACGCAATACTTTATGACGTCATACGTTATGACGTAGTACTATGTGACTTTATACGTTATAAATTAATACTACATGACATTATACGTTATGACGTATTACTATGTGTCGTTGTACGTTATGACGTAATTCTGTATGACGTTATACGTCATGACGTAAGTCTATATGACGTCATCCGTTGTGGCGTAGTACTAGCTGACGTTATACGTTATAACGCTATACAATATAGCGCTGTACGTTATGACGTATTACTATGTGACGTTACACGTTATACCTTAATACTACATGACATTATACGTTATGACGTATTACTATGTTACGTTGTACGTTATGACGTAATTCTGAATGACGTTGTACGTCATGACATAATTCTATATGACGTTATACGTCATGACGTAATTCTATATCACGTTATACGTCATGACGCAATACTACATGACATTCTACGTTATGACGTATTACTATGTGATGTTATACGTTATGAGATAATTATATATGACGCTTTACGTTATGACGTAATACTCTGAAACGTTGTACGTCATGACCCAATACTATATGACGTTATACGTTATGACGCAATACTATATGACGTCATCCGTTATGACGTAGTACTGTGTGACGTTATACGTTATGACGCCATACTATATAGCGCTATACGTTATGACGTATTACTATGTGACGTAATACGTTATTTCACAATAACACATAACGTTGTACGTCAGGACGCAATACTATATGACGTCATACGTCATGACGTAATACAATATAGCGCTATACGATATGACGTATTACTATGTGACGTTATACGTTATGACGCAATACCATATAGCGCTATATGTTATGACGTATTACTATGTAACGTTATACGTTATACCTTAGTACTACATGACATTGTACGTTATGGCGTATTACTCTGTGACGTTGTGCGTTATGACGTAATTCTGTAGGACGTTATACGTCATGACGTAATTCTATGTGACTATGTGACGCTATACGTTATGACGCTATACAATATAGCGCTATACGTTATGACGTATTACTATGTGACGTTATACGTTATGACGTCACACAATATAACGTTATACGTCATGACGTATTACTATGTGACGTTATACGTTATACCTTAATACTACATGACATTATACGTTATGACGTATTACTATGTGACGTTGTACGTTATGGCGTATTAATGTGTGACGTTATACGTCATGACGTAATTCTATATTACGTCATCCGTTATGACGAAGTACTATGTGACGTTATACGTTGTGACGCTATACCATATAGCGCGATACGTTATGACGTATTACTACGTGACGTTATACGTTATTACACTATAACATATAACGTTGAACGGCATGACACAATACTATATGACGTTATACGTTATGACGTAATACTATATGACGTTATACGTCATGGCGCAATATTATATGACGTCATTCGGAATGACGCAATACTATATGACGTTATACGTTATGGTGTATTACTATGTGACGTTATACGTTATTACACATTGAAATATAACGTTGTTCGTCATGACGCAATACTATATGACGTTATACGTTATGACGCAATACTATATGACGTCATCAGTTATGACGTAGTACTATGTGACGTTATACGTTATGACGTCACACAATATAACGTTATACGTTGTACCGTAATTCGATATGACGTTATACGTTATGACGTCACACAATTTAACGTTGTACATCAAGACGTATTACTGTGTGACGTTATACGTTATACCTTAATACTACATGACATTATACGTTATGACGTATAACTATGTGACGTTATAAGTTATGACGTAATACTCCGAAACGTTGTACGTCATGACGTAATACTATATGACGTTATACTATACGACGTCACACAATATAACGTTGTACATCAAGACGTATTACTGTGTGACGTTATACGTTATACCTTAATACTACATGACATTATACGTTATGACGTATTACTATGTGACGTTGTGCTTTATGACGTAATTCTATATGACGTTATACGTCATGACGTTATACTATATGACGTCATTCGTTGTGGCTTAGTTCTATGTGACGTTATACGTTATGACGCAATACTATATGACGTCATACGTTATGACGTATTACTATGTGACGTTATACGTTATACCTTAATCCTACATGACATTATACGTTATGACGTATTACAATGTTACGATGTACGTTATGACGTAATTCTGAATGACGTTGTACGTCATGACATAATTCTATATGACGTTATACGTCATGACGTAATTCTATATCACGTTATACGTCATGACGCAATACTACATGACATTCTACGTTATGACGTATTAGTATGTGATGTTATACGTTATGAGATAATTATATATGACGCTATACGTTATGACGTAATACTCTGAAACGTTGTACGTCATGACGCAATACTATATGACGTTATACGTTATGACGTCACACAATATAACGTTATACGTCATGACGTATTACTATGTGACGTTATACGTTATACCTTAATACTACATGACATTATACGTTATGACGTATTACTATGTGACGTTGTACGTTATGACGTAATTCTGTATGACGTTATACGTCATGACGTAATTCTATAAGACGTCATCCGTTATGACGAAGTACTATGTGACGTTATACGTTGTGACGCTATACCATATAGCGCGATACGTTATGACGTATTACTACGTGACGTTATACGTTATTGCACAATAACATATAACGTTGAACGCCATGACACAATACTATATGACGTTATACGTTATGACGTAATACTATATGACGTTATACGTCATGGCGCAATATTATATGACGTCATTCGGAATGACGCAATACTATATGACGTTATACGTTATGGTGTATTACTATGTGACGTTATACGTTATTACACATTGAAATATAACGTTGTTCGTCATGACGCAATACTATATGACGTTATACGTTATGACGCAATACTATATGACGTCATCAGTTATGACGTAGTACTATGTGACGTTATACGTTATGACGCTATACAATATAGCGCTATACGTTATGACGTAATACTATGTGACGTTATACGTTATTACGCAATACTATATGACGTCATCCGTCATGACGTAATACAATATAGCGCTATACGATATGACGTATTACTATGTGACGTTATACGTTATGACGCAATACCATATAGCGCTATATGTTATGACGTATTACTATGTAACGTTATACGTTATACCTTAGTACTACATGATATTGTACGTTATGGCGTATTACTCTGTGACGTTGTGCGTTATGACGTAATTCTGTAGGACGTTATACGTCATGACGTAATTCTATGTGACTATGTGACGCTATACGTTATGACGCTATACAATATAGCGCTATACGTTATGACGTATTACTATGTGACGTTATACGTTATGACGTCACACAATATAACGTTATACGTCATGACATATTACTATGTGACGTTATACGTTATACCTTAATACTACATGACATTATACGTTATGACGTATTACTATGTGACGTTGTACGTTATGACGTAATTCTGTATGACGTTATACGTCATGACGTAATTCTATATGACGTCATCCGTTATGACGAAGTACTATGTGACGTTATACGTTGTGACGCTATACCATATAGCGCGATACGTTATGACGTATTACTACGTGACGTTATACGTTATTACACAATAACATATAACGTTGAACGCCATGACACAATACTATATGACGTTATACGTTATGACGTAATACTATATGACGTTATACGCCATGGCGCAATACTATATGACGTTATACGTTGTACCGTAATTCTATATGACGTTATACGTTATGACGTCACACAATATAACGTTATACGTTGTACCGTAATTCGATATGACGTTATACGTTATGACGTCACACAATTTAACGTTGTACATCAAGACGTATTACTGTGTGACGTTATACGTTATACCTTAATACTACATGACATTATACGTTATGACGTATAACTATGTGACGTTGTGCTTTATGACGTAATTCTATATGACGTTATACGTCATGACGTTATCCTATATGACGTCATTCGTAGTGGCTTAGTTCTATGTGACGTTATACGTTATGACGCAATACTATATGACGTCATACGTTATGACGTAATACTATGTGACGTTATACGTTATGGCGCAATACAATATAGCGCTATACGTTATGACGAATTACTTTCTGACGTTATACGTTATTACACAATAACATATAACGTTGAACGTCATGACACAATACTATATGACGTTAAACGTTATGACGTAATACTATATGACGTTATACGTCATGGCGCAATATTATATGACGTCATTCGGAATGACGCAATACTATAGGCCATTATACGTTATGGCGTATTACTATGTGACGTTATACGTTATGACGCAATATTATATGACGTCATTCGGAATGACGCAATACTATGTGACGTTATGCGTTATGACGCAATACAATATAGCGCTATACGTTATGACGTATTACTATGTGACGTTATACGTCATGGCGTAATTCTATATGACGTCATCCGTTCTGACGTAGAACTATGTGACGTTATACGTTATGACGTAATTTAATATGACGTTATACGTTATGACGTAATTCAATATGACGTTATACGTCATGGCGGAATACTACATGACATTATACGTTATGGCGTATTACTATGTGACGTTGTACGTTATGACGTTCTTCTATATAACGTTATACGTTATGACGTTACTCTATATCACGTTATACGTCATGACGCAATACTACATGACATTCTACGTTATGACGTATTACTATGTGATGTTATACGTTATGAGATAATTATATATGACGTTATACGTTATGACGCAATACTATATGACGTCATCCGTTATGACTTAGTACTATGTGACGTTATACGTTATGACGCTATACAATATAGTGCTATACGTTATGACGTAATTCTATATAACGTTATACGTCATGACGTATTTCTATATGACGTCATCCGGAATGACGCAATACTATATGACGTTATACGTTATGGTGTATTACTATGTGACGTTATACGTTATTACACATTGAAATATAACGTTGTTCGTCATGACGCAATACTATATGACGTTATACGTTATGACGCAATACTATATGACGTCATCCGTTATGACGTAGTACTATGTGACGTTATACGTTATGACGCTATACTATATAGCGCTATATGTTAAGACGTATAACTATGTGATGGTATACGTTAAACCGTAATTCCATATGACGTTATACGTTCTGGCGTATTAATGTGTGACGTTATACGTTATGACGCAATATTATATGACGTCAATCGGAATGACGCATTACTATAAGCCGTTATACGTTATGACGAAATACTATATGACGTTATACGCCATGGCGCAATACTATATGACGTTATACGTTGTACCGTAATTCTATATGACGTTATACGTTATGACGTCACACAATATAACGTTATACGTTGTACCGTAATTCGATATGACGTTATACGTTATGACGTCACACAATTTAACGTTGTACATCAAGACGTATTACTGTGTGACGTTATACGTTATACCTTAATACTACATGACATTATACGTTATGACGTATAACTATGTGACGTTATAAGTTATGACGTAATACTCCGAAACGTTGTACGTCATGACGTAATACTATATGACGTTATACGTTACGACATCACACAATATAACGTTGTACATCAAGACGTATTACTGTGTGACGTTATACGTTATACCTTAATACTACATGACATTATACGTTATGACGTATTACTATGTGACGTTGTGCTTTATGACGTAATTCTATATGACGTTATACGTCATGACGTTATCCTATATGACGTCATTCGTAGTGGCTTAGTTCTATGTGACGTTATACGTTATGACGCAATACTATATGACGTCATACGTTATGACGTAATACTATGTGACGTTATACGTTATGGCGCAATACAATATAGCGCTATACGTTATGACGAATTACTTTCTGACGTTATACGTTATTACACAATAACATATAACGTTGAACGTCATGACACAATACTATATGACGTTAAACGTTATGACGTAATACTATATGACGTTATACGTCATGGCGCAATATTATATGACGTCATTCGGAATGACGCAATACTATAGGCCATTATACGTTATGGCGTATTACTATGTGACGTTATACGTTATGACGCAATATTATATGACGTCATTCGGAATGACGCAATACTATGTGACGTTATGCGTTATGACGCAATACAATATAGCGCTATACGTTATGACGTATTACTATGTGACGTTATACGTCATGGCGTAATTCTATATGACGTCATCCGTTCTGACGTAGAACTATGTGACGTTATACGTTATGACGTAATTTAATATGACGTTATACGTTATGACGTAATTCAATATGACGTTATACGTCATGGCGGAATACTACATGACATTATACGTTATGGCGTATTACTATGTGACGTTGTACGTTATGACGTTCTTCTATATAACGTTATACGTTATGACGTTACTCTATATCACGTTATACGTCATGACGCAATACTACATGACATTCTACGTTATGACGTATTACTATGTGATGTTATACGTTATGAGATAATTATATATGACGTTATACGTTATGACGCAATACTATATGACGTCATCCGTTATGACTTAGTACTATGTGACGTTATACGTTATGACGCTATACAATATAGTGCTATACGTTATGACGTAATTCTATATAACGTTATACGTAATGACGTAATTCTATATGATGTCATCCGTTGTCTAGTAGTACTATGTGTCGTTATACGTTATTACGCAATACCATATAACGTTAATCGTCATGTCGATATACTATATGACGTTATACGTTATGACGTAATTCTATATGACGTTATACGTTATGACGATATACTTTATAACGTTATACGTCATGGCGCAATACTATATGACGTTATACGTTCTACCGTAATACTATACGACGTTATACGTCATGACGTAATTCTTTATGATGTCAACCGTTCTGACGCAATATTGTATGACGTTATACGTTATTACGCAATAACATATAACGTTGTACGTCATGACGAAATACTATATGACGTTATACGTTATGACGTAATACTATGACGTTATACGGCATGGCGCAACACTATATGACGTTATAAGTTGTACCGTAATTCTATATGACGTTATACGTTACTACGTCACACAATATAACGTTATGCGTCAAGACGTATTGCTGTGTGACGTTATACGTTCTACCTTAATACTACATGACATTATAAGATATGACGTATTACTATGTGACGTGCGTTATGACGTAATACTATATGACGTCATCCGTTGTGGCGTAGTACTATGTGACGCTATACGTCATGGCGCAATACTAAAGAACGTTATACGTCATGACGTATTTCTATATGACGTCATCCGGAATGACGCAATACTATATGACGTTATATGTTATGGTGTATTACTATGTGACGTTATACGTTATTACACATTGAAATATAACGTTGTTCGTCATGACGCAATACTATATGACGTTATACGTTATGACGCAATACTATATGACGTCATCCGTTATGACGTAGTACTATGTGACGTTATACGTTATGACGCTATACTATATAGCGCTATATGTTAAGACGTATAACTATGTGATGGTATACGTTAAACCGTAATTCCATATGACGTTATACGTTCTGGCGTATTAATGTGTGACGTTATACGTTATGACGCAATATTATATGACGTCAATCGGAATGACGCATTACTATAAGCCGTTATACGTTATGACGAAATACTATATGACGTTATACGCCATGGCGCAATACTATATGACGTTATACGTTGTACCGTAATTCTATATGACGTTATACGTTATGACGTCACACAATATAACGTTATACGTTGTACCGTAATTCGATATGACGTTATACGTTATGACGTCACACAATTTAACGTTATACGTCATGACGTGAAACTGTGTGACGATATACGCTATACCTTAATACTACATGACATTATACGTTATGACGTATAACTATGTGACGTTATAAGTTATGACGTAATACTCCGAAACGTTGTACGTCATGACGTAATACTATATGACGTTATACGTTACGACGTCACACAATATAACGTTGTACATCAAGACGTATTACTGTGTGACGTTATACGTTATACCTTAATACTACATGACATTATACGTTATGACGTATTACTATGTGACGTTGTGCTTTATGACGCAATTCTATATGACGTTATACGCCATGACGTTATCCTATATGACGTCATTCGTTGTGGCTTAGTTCTATGTGACGTTATATGTTATGACGCAATACTATATGACGTCATACGTTATGACGTAATACTATGTGACGTTATACGTTATGGCGCAACATAATATAGCGCTATATGTTAAGACGTATAACTATGTGATGGTATACGTTAAACCGTAATTCCATATGACGTTATACGTTATGGCGTATTAATATGTGACGTTATACGTTATGACGTCACACAATATAACGTTATACGTTGTACCATAAATCGATATGACGTTATACGTTATGACGTCACACAATATAACGTTATACATCATGACGTATTACTGTGTGACGTTATACGTTATGACGCTATACAATATAGTGCTATACGTTATGACGTAATTCTATATAACTTTATACGTGATGACGTAATTCTATATGCCGTCATCCGTTGTGGCGTAGTACTATGTGACGCTATACGTTATGACGCAACACTATATGACGTCATCCGTTATGACGTATTACTATGTGACGTTATATGTTATACCTTAATACTACATGACGTTATACGTAATGACGTATTACTATGTGACGTTATACCTTATGACGCAATATTATATGACGACATTCGGAATGACGCAATAATATATGACGTTATACGTTATGACGTCACTCAATATAACGTTATACGTCATGGCGCAATACTATATGACGTTATACCTGTTACCGTCCTTCTATATGACGTTATACGTTATGACGTCACACAATTTAACGTTATACGTCATGACGTGAAACTGTGTGACGATATACGTTATACCTTAATACTACATGACATTATACGTTATGACGTATTACTATGTGACGTTGTACGTTATGACGTAATTCTGTACGACGTTATACGTCATGACGTAATTCTATATGACGTCATCCGTTGTGGCGTCGTACTATGTGACGCTATACGTTATGACGCAATACTGTATGACGTTATACGTTATGACGTCACGCAATATAACGTTGTACGTCATGACGTATTACTGTGTGACGTTATACGTTATACCTTAATACTACATGACATTATACGTTATGACGTATAACTCAGTGACGTTGTGCGTTATGACGTAATTGTGTATGACGTTATACGTCATGACGTAATTCTATATGACGTCATCCGTTGTGGCGTAGTACTATGTGACGTTATACGTTATGACGCAATACTATGTGACGTAATACGTTATGACGCTATACTATATAGCGCTATATGTTAAGACGTATAACTATGTGATGGTATACGTTAAACCGTAATTCCATATGACGTTATACGTTATGGCGTATTATTATGTGACGTTATACGTTATGACGCAATATTATATGACGTCAATCGGAATGACGCAATAATGTAAGCCGTTATACGTTATGACGTAATTCTATATGACGTTATACGTTATGACGTCACACAATATAACGTTATACGTTGTACCATAAATCGATATGACGTTATACGTTATGACGTCACACAATATAACGTTATACGTCATGACGTGAAACTGTGTGACGATATACGTTATACCTTAATACTACATGACATTATACGTTATGACGTATAACTATGTGACGTTATAAGTTATGACGTAATACTCCGAAACGTTATACGTCATGACGTATTACTATGTGACGTTATACGTTATATCTTAATACTGCATGACATTATACGTTATGACGTATTACTATGTGACGTTGTGCTTTATGACGTAATTCTATATGACATTATACGTCATGACGTTATTCTTTATGACGTCATTCGTTGTGGCTTAGTTCTATGTGACGTTATACGTTATGACGCAATACTATATGACGTTATACGTTATGACGTCACACAATTTAACGTTATACGTCATGACGTGAAACTGTGTGACGATATACGTTATACCTTAATACTACATGACATTATACGTTATGACGTATTACTATGTGACGTTATAAGTTATGACGTAATACTCTGAAACGTTGCACGTCATGACGTAATACTATATGACGTTATACGTCATGACGCAATTCTGTAGTACGTCATCCGTTGTGGCGTAGTACTATGTGTCGTTATGCGTTATTACGCAATACCATATAACGTTATACGTCATGGCGCAATACTATATGACGTTATACGTTGTACCGTAATTCTATATGACGTTATACGTTACGACGTCACGCAATATAACGTTGTACGTCATGACGTATTACTGTGTGACGTTATACGTTATACCTTAATACTACATGACATTATACGTTATGACGTATAACTCAGTGACGTTGTGCGTTATGACGTAATTGTGTATGACGTTATACGTCATGACGTAATTCTATATGACGTCATCCGTTGTGGCGTAGTACTATGTGACGTTATACGTTATGACGCAATACTATATGACGTCATCCGTTATGACGTAGTACTGTGTGACGTTATGCGATATGACGCTATACTATATAGCGCTATACGTTATGATGTATTACTATGTGACGTTATACGTTATTACACTATAACATATAACCTTGTACGTCATGACGCAATACTATATGACGTTATACGTTATGACGTAATACAATATAGCGTTATATTTTAAGACGTATAACTATGTGACGGTATACGTTAAACCGTAATTCCATATGACGTTATACATTATGGCGTATTACTATGTGACGTTATACGTTATGACGCAATATTATATGACGTCATTCGGAATGACGCAATACTATATGCCGTTATACGTTATGGCGTATTAGTATGTGACGTTATACGTTATGACGCAATATTATATGACGTCATTCGGAATGACGCAATACTATATAACGTTATACGTTATGACGTAATTCTATATGACTTTATACGTCATGACGTAATTCCATATGACTTCATCCGTTACGAAGTAATACTATGTGACGTTTTACGATATGACGTAACACTATGTGACGTTATACGTTATGACGCAATACAATATGGCGCTATACGTTATGACGTATTACTTTTGACGTTATACGTTATTACACAATAACATATAACGTTGTACGTCATGACGAATACTATATGACGTTATACGTTATGACGTAATACTATATGACGTTATACGTCATGGCGCAATACTATATGACGTTATACGTTATAGCGCAATACTATATGACGTCGTACGATATGACGTAATTCTATATGACGTTAGACGTATTGACGTAATTCTAAATGACGTCATCCGTAGCGGGGTAGTACTATGTGACGCTATACCTTATGACGGAATATTATATGACGTCATCCGTTGTGGCGTAATACTATGTGACGCTATACGTTATGACGCAATACTATATGACGTTATACGTTATGACGTCACACAATAGAACGTTATGCGTCATGACGTATTACTATGTGACGCTATAAGTTATACCTTAATCCTACATGACATATACGTTATGACGTATTACTATGTTACGATGTACGTTATGACGTAATTCTATATGATGTTATACTTCATGACGTAATTCTATATGACGACATCCATTGTGGCGTAGTACTATGTGTCGTTATGCGTTATAAATTAGTACTACATTACATTGTACGTTATGACGTATTACTGTGTGACGTTGTGCGCTATGACGTAATTCTGTATGACGTTATACTTCATGACGTAATTCTATATGACGTCATCTGTTATGGCGTATTACTATGTGACGTTATACGTTATAAATTAATACTACATTACATTGTACGTTATGACGTATTACTATGTGACGATGTACGTTATGACGTAATATTATATGACGTCATACGTTGTACCGTAATTCTATATGACGTTATACGTTATGATGTCACACAATATAACGTTATACGTCATGACGTATTACTGTGTGACGTTATACGTTATACCTTAATACTACATGACATTATACGTTATGACGTATTACTGTGTGACGTTGTGCGCTATGACGTAATTCTGTATGACGTTATACTTCATGACGTAATTCTATATGACGACATCTGTTATGGCGTAGTACTATGTGACGTTATACGTTATTACACAATAACATATAACGTTGGACATCATGACGCAATACTATATGCCGTTATACGTTACGAAGTAATACTATGTGACGTTATACGTTATGACGCATTACAATATAGCGCTATACGTTTTAACGTATTACTATGTGACGTTATACGTTATGACGTTGTACTTTATAACGTTATCCGTCATGGGGCAATACTATAGGACGTTATACGTTGTACCGTAATTCTATACGACGTGATACGTTATGACGTAATTCTATATGACGTCATCCGTTACGAAGTAATACTATGTGACGTTATACGTTGTACCGTAATTCTATATGACGTTATACGTTATGACGTCACACTGTATAACGTTATATGTCATGCCGTATTACTATGTGACGTTATATGTTATCTCTTAATACCACATGACATTATACGTTATGACGTATTACTATGTGAAATTGTGCGTTATGACGTAATTCCGTATGACGTTATACGTCATGACGCAATTCTATATGACGTCATCCGTTATGACGTAATTCTATATGACTTTATACGTCATGACGTAATTCTATATGACGTCATCCGTTACGAAGTAATGATATGTGACGTTATACGATATGACGTAACACTATGTGACGTTATACGTTATGACGTAATTCTATATGCCGTTATACGTTATGGCGTATTACTATGTGACGTTATATGTTATGACGCAATATTATATGACGTCATTCGGAATGACGCAATACTATGTGACCTTATACGTGATGACGCAATACAATATAGCGCTATACGTTATGACGTATTACTTTCTGACGTTATACGTTATTACACAATAACACATATCGTAGTACGTCATGACGCAATACTATAAGACGTTATACGTTATGACGTAATACTACATGACATTATACGTTATGACGTATTACCATGTGACGTTGTGCGTTATGACGTGATTCTATATGACGTTATAAGTCATGACGTAATTCTATATGACGTCATCCGTTGTGGCGTAGTACTATGTGACGTTATACGTTATGGCGCAATAGAATATAGCGCTAGACGTTATGACGTATTACTATGTGACGTTATACGTTATAAATTAATACTACATGACATTATACGTTATGCCGTATTACTATGTGTCGTTGTACGTTATGACGCACTACTATATGACGTTCTACGTTATGACGTCACACACTATAACGTTATACGTCATGACGTATTACTATATGACGTTATACGTTATACCTTCATAATACATGACATTATACGTTATGACATATTGCTATGTGAAGTTATACGTTATGACGTAATTGTATATGACGTTATACGTTATGACGTATTACTATGTGACGTTGTACGTTATGACGTAATTCTATATGCCGTTATACGTTATGGCGTATTACTATGTGACGTTATATGTTATGACGCAATATTATATGACGTCATTCGGAATGACGCAATACTATGTGACCTTATACGTGATGACGCAATACAATATAGGGTATACGTTATGACGTATTACTTGGTGACGTTATACGTTATTACACAATAACATATAACGTTGTACGACATGACACAATACGATATGATGTTATACGTTATGACGTAATATTATATGACGTTATACGTCATGGCATAATACTATATGACGTTGTACGTTGTACCGTAATTCTATATGACGTTATACGTTATTACGCAGTACCATATAACGTTACACGTCATGATGTAATTCTTTATGACGTCATCCGTTCTGACGCAATATTTTATGACGTTATACGTTATTACGCAATACCATATAACGTTATACGTCATGACGCAATGCTATATGACGTTATACGTTATGACGTAATACAATATAGCGCTACACGTTATGACGTATTAGTGTGTGACGTTATACGTTATTACACAATAACATACAACGTTGTACGTCATGATGCAATACTATATGACGTTATACGTTATGACTCAATACAATATAGCGCCAAACGTTGTGACGTATAACTATGTGACGGCATACGTTAAACAGTAATTCTATATGACGTTATACGTTATGACGTAATACAATATAGCGCTATATGTTATGACGTATTACTATGTGACGTTATACGTTATTACACAATAACATATAACGTTGTACGTCATGGCGCAATACTATATGACGTTATACGTTATGACGTAATACAATATAGCGCTATATGTTAAGACGTATAACTGTGTGACGGTATACGTTATTACATAATAACATACAACGTTGTACGTCATGATGCAATACTATATGACGTTATACGTTATGACTCAATACAATATAGCGCCAAACGTTATGACGTATAACTATGTGACGGAATACGTTAAACCGTAATTCTATGTGACGTTATAAGTCATGACACAATACTATATGACGTTATACGTTATGACGTAATACAATATAGCGCTATACGTTATGACGTATAACTATGTGACGGAATACGTTAAATCGTAATTCTATATGACGTTATGCGTTATGATGTATTATTATATGACGCTATACGTTATGACGTAATTCAATATGACTTTATACGTCATGGCGTAATACTGTATGACATCATCCGTTACGAAGTAATACTATGTAACGTCATACGTTACACCTTAATACTCTACAACGTTGAACATTATTACGTTATACCATATAACGTTATACCATATATCGTTATACGTTATGACGTAACTCTATATAACGTTATACGTCATGACGCAATACTATGTGACGTTATACGTTATGACGTAATACAATATAGCGATATACGTTATGACGTATAATTATGTGACGGAATACGTTAAACCGTAATTCTGTATGACGTTATACGTTATGACGTAATACCATGTGACATTATACGTTATGACGTTATACTTTATAACGTTATACGTCATGGCGCAATACTATATGACGCTATACGTTGTACCGTAATTCTATATGAGGTTATACGTTATGACGTCACACAGTATAACGTTATACGTCATGACGTATTACTATGTGACCTTATACGCTATACCATAATACTACATGACATTATAAGTTATGTCCTATTACTATGTGACGTTGTGCGTTATGACGTAATACTGTAGGACGTTATACGTCATGACGTAATTCTATATGACGACATCCGTTGTGGCGTAGTACTATGTGACACTATACGTCATGAGGCAATATTATATGACGTCAGTCGTAATGTCGCAATACTATATGACGCTATACGTTATGACGTAATTCTATATGACGTTATACGTCTTGGAGTAATTCTATATGACGTCATCCGCTCTGACGTAGTACTATGTAACATTATACGTTATTACGCAATATTATATGACGTCAGTCGTAATGACGCAATACTATATGACGTTATACGTTATGACGGAATACTATATGACGTTATACGTTATGACGCAATACTACATGACATTCTACTTTATGACGTATCACTATGTGAATTTATACGTTATGACGTAATTCTTTATGACGTCATCCGTTCTGACGCAATATTATATGACGTTATACGTTATTACGCAACACCATATATCGTTATACATCATGACGTAATTCTATATGACGTCATCCGTTATGACGTAGTACAATGGACGTTATACGTTATGACGCAACACAATATGACGTTATACGTTATGACGTAATACTATATGACGTTATACGTCATGGCGCAATAATATATGACGCTATACGTTGTACCGTAATTCTATATGAGGTTATATGTTAACCTATGACGTCATACGTTATGACGTAATACTATGTGACGTTATTCGTTAAGCAGCAATACAATATAGCGCTATACGTTATGACGTATTACTATGTGACGTTATACGTTATACCATAATACTACATGACATTATACGTTATGACGTAGTACTATGTGACGTTATACGTTATAACACAATAACATATAACGTTGTACGTCATGACGCAATACTATATGACGTTATACGTTATGACGTAATTATATATGACGTTATACGTTATTACACAATACCATATAACGTTATACGTCATGGTGCAATACTGTATGACGTTATCCGTTGTACTCTAATTCTATATGAGGTTATGCGTTATGACGTCATTATATATAACGTTATACGTTATTACACAATACCAAATAAAGTTATACGTCATGGCGCAATACTGTATGACGTTATCCGTTGTACCGTACTTCTATATGAGGTTATACGTTATGACGTCACACAATATAACGTCATACGTCATGACGTATTACTATGTGACGTTATACGTTATGACGTAATTCTATATGACGTTATACGTCTTGTAGTAATTCTATATGACGTCATCCGTTATGACGTAGAACTATGTGACGTTATACGTTATGACGCTATACAATATAGCGCTATACGTTATGACGTATTACTATGTGACGTTATACGTTATTACACAATATCATATAACGTTGTACGTCATGACGCAATACTATATGACGTTATACGTTATGACGTAATACAATATAGCGCTATACGTTATGACGTATAACTATGTGACGGTATACGTTAAACCGTAATTCTATAGGACGTTCTACGTTATGACGTATTACTATGTGACGTTATATGTTATGACGCATTATTATATAAGGTCATTCGTAATGACGCAATACTATATGACTTTATACGTTATATCGTTGTACTTTATAACGTTATACGTCATGGCGCAACACTATATGACGTTATACGTTATGAAGTAATTCAATATGACGTTATACGTCATGGCGTAATTCCATATCACGTCATCCGTTATGACGTATTACTATGTGATGTTATATGTTATGACGCAATATTATATGACGTAATTCGCAATGACGGAATACTATATGTCGATATCCGTTATGGCGTTATACTTGATAACGTTACACGTCATGGCGCAATACTATATGACGTTATACTTTATGACGTAATTCAATATGACGTTATACGTCATGGCGTAATTCTATATGACGTCATCCGTTCTGACGTAGAACTATGTAACGTTATACGTTATGACGTAATACAATATGGCGCTATACGTTATGGCGTAATTCTATATGAAGTTATGCGATATGACGTTATACATTATAACGTTATACGTCATGGTGGATTACTATATGGCGTTATACGTTATGACGTAATACAAAATGACTTTATACGTCACGACGTAATTCTATATGACGTTATACGTCATGGCGTAATTCTATATGACGTCATCCGTTCTGACGTAGTACTATGTGACGTTATACGTTATGACGTAATACTAAGTGACAGTATACGTTAAACCGTAACTCTATATGACGTTATGCGATATGAAGTTATACATTATAACGTTATACGTCATGGCGGATTACTATATGGCGTTATACGTTATGACGTAATACAATATGGCGCTATACGTTATGACGTAACACTATGTGACGTTATACGTTAAGCCGTAATTCTATATGACGTTATACGTTATGACGTCTTACTATGTGACGTTGTACGTTATGACGTAACTCTATAAAACGTTATACGTAATGACGTAATTCTATATGACGTCATCCGTTCTGACGTAGTACTATGTGACATCGTACGTTATGACGCATTACTATGTGACGTTGTACGTTATGACGCAATACAATATAGCGCTATACGTTATGACGTATAACTATGTGACGTTATACGTTATTACACAATAACATATAACGTTGTACGTCATGACGCAATACTATATGACGTTATGCGTTATGACTAAATACAATATAACGCCATACGTTATGACGTATAACTATGTGACGGTATACGTTAAACCGTAATTCTGTATGACGTTATACGTTATGACGTATTACTATGTGACGTAGTACGTTATGACGCAATACTATATGACGTCAAACGTGATGACGTATTACTATGTGACGCTATACGTTATGACGCAATACTATATGACCTCATACGTTATGACGTAATACTACGTGACGTTCTACGTTATGCCGCAATACAATATAGCGCTATACGTTATGACGTATTACTATGTGACGTTGTACGTTATTACACACTAACATATAACGTTATACGTCATGACGTATTACTTTGTGACGTTATACGTTATTACACATAAACATATAACGTTGTACGTCATGACGCAATACTATATGACGTTATACGTTATGACGTAATACAATATACCGCTATACGATATGACGTATATCTATGTGACGGTATACGTTAAACAGTAATTCTGTATGACGTTATACGTTATGACGTATTACTATGTGACGTTGTACGTTATGACGCAATACTACATGACATTCTGCGTTTTGACGTATTACTATGTGAAGTTATACGTTATGGCGTAATTATATATAACGTTATACGTTATGACGTAATACTCTGAAACGTTGTACGTTATGACGCAATTCTGTATGACGTGGTACGTCATGACGGAATTCTATATGACGTCATCCTTTGTGGCGTAGTACTATGTGACGTTATACGTTATGACGCAATATTATATGACGTCATTCGGAATGACGCAATACTATATAACGTTATACGTTATGACGTAATTCTATATGACGTTATACGTCATGAATTAATTCTATATGACGTCTTCCGTTACGAAGTAATACTATGTGACACTATACGATATGACGTAACACTATGTGACGTTATACGTTATGACGCAATACAATATAGCGCTATCCGTTATGACGTAATACTATGTGACGTTATACGTTATGACTCAATAAAATATAGCGCCATACGTTATGACGTATAACTATGTGACGGCATACGTTAAACCGTAATTCTATATGACGTTATACGTTATGACGTATTACTATGTGACGTTATACGTTATTACGCAATACCACATAACGTTATACGTCATGACGCAATACTATATGACGTTCTACGTTAAACCGAAATTCTATATGACGTTATACGTTATGACGTATTACTATGTGACGTTATACGTTATGACGTTATTCTATATGACGTTATACGTCATGACGCAATACTACATGACATTCTACGTCATGACGCAATACTATATGACGTTGTACGTTATGACGTAATTTAGTATGACGTTGTACGTCATGACGTAATTCTGTATGACGTCATCCGTTGTGGCTTTGTACTATGTGACGTCATACGTTATGACGTAATACTATGTGACGTTATACGTTATTGTGCAATACAATATAGCGCTATTCGTTATGACGTAATACTATGTGACGTTATACGTTATTACACAATAACATATAACGTTGTACGTCATGACGCAATACTATATGACGTTATGCGTTATGACTCAATACAATATAACGCCATACGTTATGACGTATAACTATGTGACGGTATACGTTAAACCGTAATTCTGTATGACGTTATACGTTATGACGTATTACTATGTGACGTAGTACGTTATGACGCAATACTATATGACGTCAAACGTGATGACGTATTACTATGTGACGCTATACGTTATGACGCAATACTATATGACCTCATACGTTATGACGTAATACTACGTGACGTTCTACGTTATGCCGCAATACAATATAGCGCTATACGTTATGACGTATTACTATGTGACGTTGTACGTTATTACACACTAACATATAACGTTATACGTCATGACGTATTACTTTGTGACGTTATACGTTATTACACATAAACATATAACGTTGTACGTCATGACGCAATACTATATGACGTTATACGTTATGGCGTAATACAATATACCGCTATACGATATGACGTATATCTATGTGACGGTATACGTTAAACAGTAATTCTGTATGACGTTATACGTTATGACGTATTACTATGTGACGTTGTACGTTATGACGCAATACTACATGACATTCTGCGTTTTGACGTATTACTATGTGAAGTTATACGTTATGGCGTAATTATATATAACGTTATACGTTATGACGTAATACTCTGAAACGTTGTACGTTATGACGCAATTCTGTATGACGTGGTACGTCATGACGGAATTCTATATGACGTCATCCTTTGTGGCGTAGTACTATGTGACGTTATACGTTATGACGCAATATTATATGACGTCATTCGGAATGACGCAATACTATATAACGTTATACGTTATGACGTAATTCTATATGACGTTATACGTCATGAATTAATTCTATATGACGTCTTCCGTTACGAAGTAATACTATGTGACACTATACGATATGACGTAACACTATGTGACGTTATACGTTATGACGCAATACAATATAGCGCTATCCGTTATGACGTAATACTATGTGACGTTATACGTTATGACTCAATAAAATATAGCGACATACGTTATGACGTATAACTATGTGACGGCATACGTTAAACCGTAATTCTATATGACGTTATACGTTATGACGTATTACTATGTGACGTTATACGTTATTACGCAATACCACATAACGTTATACGTCATGACGCAATACTATATGACGTTCTACGTTAAACCGAAATTCTATATGACGTTATACGTTATGACGTATTACTATGTGACGTTATACGTTATGACGTTATTCTATATGACGTTATACGTCATGACGCAATACTACATGACATTCTACGTCATGACGCAATACTATATGACGTTGTACGTTATGACGTAATTTAGTATGACGTTGTACGTCATGACGTAATTCTGTATGACGTCATCCGTTGTGGCTTTGTACTATGTGACGTCATACGTTATGACGTAATACTATGTGACGTTATACGTTATTGTGCAATACAATATAGCGCTATTCGTTATGACGTAATACTATGTGACGTTATACGTTATGACTCAATAAAATATAGCGCCATACGTTATGACGTATAACATTGTGACGGCATACGTTAAACCGTAATTGTATATGACGTTATACGTTATGACGTATTACTATGTGACGTTATACGTTATGACGTTATTCTATATGACGTTATACGTCATGACGCAATACTACATGACATTCTACGTTATGACGTATTACTATGTGAAGTTATACGTTATGACGTAATTATTTATGACGATATACGTTATGACGTAATACTCTGAAAAGTTGTACGTCATGACGTAATTCTTTATGACGTCATCCGTTCTGACGCAATATCGTATGACGTTATACGTTATTACGTAATACCACATAACGTTATACGTCATGACGCAATAGTATATGACGTTATACGATGTGACGTAATTCTATATGACTTTATACGTCATGACGTAATTCTATATGACGTCATCCGTTACGAAGTAATACTATGTGACGTTATACGATATGACGCAACACTATGTGACGATATACGTTATGACGCAATACAATAAAGCGCTATACGTTATGACGTGATTCTATATGACGTTATACGTCATGACGTAATTCTATATGACGTCATCCGTTACGAAGTAATACTATGTGACGTTATACGTTATGACGTAGAACTATGTGACGTTATACGTTATGACGGAATACTATGTGACGGTATACGTAAAACCGCAACTCTATTTGACGTTATGAGTTATGACGTTATACTTTATAACGTTATACATCATGGCGCAGTACTATATGACGTTCTACGTTATGACGTAGAACTGTGTGACGTTATACGTTATGACGGAATAGTATGTGACGGTATACGTTAAACCGTAACTATATATGACGTTATACTTTATAACGTTATACGTCATGGCGCAACACTGTATGACGTTACACGTTATGACGTAATTCTATATGACGTTATATGTCATGGCGTAATATTATATGACGTCATCCGTTCTGACGTAGTACTATGTGATGTTATACGTTATGACGTAATACTATGTGACGTTGTACGTTATGACGCAATACAATATAGCGCTATTCGTTATGACGTATTACTATGTGACAGTATACGTTAAACCGTAACTCTATATGACGTTATGCGATATGACGTTATACATTATAACGTTATACGTCATGGCGGATTACTATATGACGTTATACGTTGTACCGTAATTCTATATGACGTTATACGTTATGACGTCACACAATACAACGTTATGCGTCATGACGTATTACTGTGTGACGTTATATGTTCTACCTTAATACTACATGACATTATACGATATGAGGTATTACTATGTGACGTGCGTTATGACGTAACACTATATGACGTCATCCGTTGTGGCGTAGTACTATGAGACGCTATACGTTATGACGCAATACTATATGACGTCATACGTTATGACGTAATTCTGTATGACGTTGTACGACATGACGTAATTCTATATGACGTCATCCGTTGTGGCGTATTACTATGTGACGTTGTACGTTATGACGTAATTCTGTATGACGTTACACGTCATGACGTAATTCTATATGACGTCGTCAGTTGTGGCGTAGTACTATGTGACGCTAGACGTCATGACGCAATACTGTATGACGTCATACGTTATGACGTAGTACTATGTGACGTTATACGTTATACCTTAATACTACATGACATTATACGTTATGACGTATTACTATGTTACGTTGTACGTTATGACGTAATTCTGAATGACGTTGTACGTGATGACGTAATTCTATATGACGTCATCCGTTGTGGCGTAGTACTATGTGACGTTATACGTTATGACGCAATATTATATGACGTCATACGTTATGACGCAATACTATGTGACGTTATACGTTATGACGCAATACAATATAGCGCTATACGTTATGACGAATTACTTTGTGACGTTATACGTTATTACGCAATAACATATAACGTTGTACGTCATGACGCAATACTATATGACGTTAAACGTTATGACGTAATACTATGACGTTATACGGCATGGCGCAATACTATATGACGTTATACGTTGTACCGTAATTCTATATGACGTTATACGTTATGACGTCACACAATATAACGTTATGCGTCAAGACGTATTACTGTGTGACGTTATACGTTCTACCATAATACTACATGACATTATAAGATATGACGTATTACTATGTGGCGTGCGTTATGACGTAATACTATATGACGTCATCCGTTGTGGCGTAGTACTATGTGACGTTATACGTTATACCTAAATACTACATGAAATTATGCGTTATGACGTAGTACTATGTGACGTCATACGTTATGACGCTATACAATATAGCGCTATACGTTATGACGTATTACTATGGGACGTTATAGGTTATTACACAATAACATATAACGTTGTACGTCATGGCGCAATACTAAATAACGTTATACGTCATGACGTATTTCTATATGACGTCATCCGTTATGACGTAGTACTATGTGACGTTATACGTTATGACGTAATACTATATGTCGTTATACGTTATTACGCAATACCATACAACGTTATACGTCATGACGTAATACAATATAGCGCTATACGTTATGACGTATAACTATGTGACGGTATACGTTAAACCGATATTCTATATGACCTTATACGTTGTGACGTATTACTATGTGACGTTGTACGTTATGACGTAATTCTATATGACGTTATACGTCATGACGTAAGTCTATATGACGTGATCCGTTGTGGCGTAGTACTACCTGACGTTATACGTTATAACGCTATACAATATAGCGCTGTACGTTATGACGTATTACCATGTGACGTTATACGTTATACCTTAATACTACATGACGTTATACGTTATGACGTATTACTATGTTACGTTGTACGTTATGACGTAATTCTGAATGACGTTGTGCGTCATGACATAATTCTATATGACGTCATCCGTTGTGGCGTAGTACTAGCTGACGTTATACGTTATAACGCTATACAATATAGCGCTGTACGTTATGACGTATTACTATGTGACGTTATACGTTATACCTTAATACTACATGACATTATACGTTATGACGTATTACTATGTTACGTTGTACGTTATGACGTAATTCTGAATGACGTTGTACGTCATGACATAATTCTATATGACGTCATCCGTTATGACGCAATACTATGTGACGTTATACGTTATGACGTAATACAATATAGCGCTATACGTTATGACGTATAACTATGTGACGGTATACGTTAAACCGATATTCTATATGACCTTATACGTTGTGACGTATTACTATGTGACGTTGTACGTTATGACGTAATTCTGTATGGCGTTACACGTCATGACGTAATTCTATATGACGTCATCAGTTGTGGCGTAGTACTATGTGACGCTATACGTCATGACGCAATACTTTATGACGTCATACGTTATGACGTACTACTATGTGACTTTATACGTTATAAATTAATACTACATGACATTATGCGTTATGACGTATTACTATGTGACGTTGTACGTTATGACGTAATTCTGTATGACGTTATACGTCATGACGTAAGTCTATATGACGTCATCCGTTGTGGCGTAGTACTAGCTGACGTTATACGTTATAACGCTATACAATATAGCGCTGTACGCTATGACGTATTACTATGTGACGTTATACATTATACCTTAATACTACATGACATTATACGTTATGACGTATTACTATGTTACGTTGTACGTTATGACGTAATTCTGAATGACGTTGTACGTCATGACGTAATTCTATATAACGTCATCCGTTATGACGCAATACTATGTGACGTTATACGTTATGACGCTATACAATATAGCGCTATACGTTATGACGAATTACTTTGTGACGTTATACGTTATTACACAATAACATATATCGTTGTACGTCATGACGCAATACTATATGACGTTAAACGTTATGACGTAATACTATGACGTTATACGGCATGGCGCAATACTATATGACGTTATACGTTGTACCGTAATTCTATATGATGTTATACGTTATGACGTCACACAATATTACGTTATGCGTCAAGACGTATTACTGTGTGACGTTATACGTTCTACCTTAATACTACATGACATTATACGATATGAGGTATTACTATGTGACGTGCGTTATGACGTAATACTATATGACGTCATCCGTTGTGGCGTAGTACTATGAGACGCTATACGTTATGACTCAATACTATATGACGTCATGCGTTATGACGTAATTCTGTATGACGTTGTACGACATGACGTAATTTTATATGACGTCATCCGTTGTGGCGTATTACTATGTGCCGTTGTACGTTATGACGTAATTCTGTATGACGTTACACGTCATGACGTAATTCTATATGACGCCATCCGTTGTGGCGTATTACTATGTGACGTTGTACGTCATGACGTAATTCTGTATGACGTTATACGTCATGACGTAATACTATATGACGTCATCCGTTGTGGCGTAGTACTATGAGACGCTATACGTTATGACGCAATACTATATGGCGTCATACGTTATGATGTCACACAATATAACGTTATGTGTCATGACGTATTACTATGTGACGCTATAAGTTATACCTTAATCCTACATGACATTATACGTTATGACGTATTACTATGTTCCGTTGTACGACATGACGTAATTCTATATGACGTCATCCGTTGTGGCGTAGTACTATGTGACGTTATACGTTATACCTTAATACTACATGAAATTATGCGTTATGACGTAGTACTATGTGACGTCATACGTTATGACGCTATACAATATAGCGCTATAGGTTATGACGTATTACTATGGGACGTTATAGGTTATTACACAATAACATATAACGTTGTATGTCATGGCGCAATACTAAATAACGTTATACGTCATGACGTATTTCTATATGACGTTATCCGTTATGACGTTGTACTATGTGACGTTATACGTTATGACGTAATACTATATGTCGTTATACGTTATTACGCAATACCATATAACGTTATACGTCATGACGTAATACAATATAGCGCTATACGTTATGACGTATAACTATGTGACGGTATACGTTAAACCGATATTCTATATGACCTTATACGTTGTGACGTATTACTATGTGACGTTATACGTTATGACGCATTATTATATGACGTCATTCGGACTGACGCAATACTATATGACGTTATACGTTATGACGTAATACTATGACGTTATACGGCATGGCGCAATACTATATGACGTTATACGTTGTACCGTAATTCTATATGACGTTATACGTTATGACGTCACACAATACAACGTTATGCGTCATGACGTATTACTGTGTGACGTTATATGTTCTACCTTAATACTACATGACATTATACGATATGAGGTATTACTATGTGACGTGCGTTATGACGTAATACTATATGACGTCATCCGTTGTGGCGTAGTACTATGAGACGCTATACGTTATGACGCAATACTATATGACGTCATACGTTATGACGTAATTCTGTATGACGTTGTACGACATGACGTAATTCTATATGACGTCATCCGTTGTGGCGTATTACTATGTGACGTTGTACGTTATGACATAATTCTGTATGACGTTACGCGTCATGACGTAATTCTATATGACGTCGTCAGTTGTGGCGTAGTACTATGTGACGCTATACGTCATGACGCAATACTGTATGACGTCATACGTTATGACGTAGTACTATGTGACGTTATACGTTATACCTTAATACTACATGACATTATACGTTATGACGTATTACTATGTTACATTGTACGTTATGACGTAATTCTGAATGACGTTGTACGTCATGACGTAATTCTATATGACGTCATCCGTTGTGTCGTAGTACTATGTGACGTTATACGTTATGACGCAATACTATATGACGTTATACGTTGTACCGTAATTCTATATGACGTTATACGTTATGACGTCACACAATATAACGTTATGCGTCAAGACGTATTACTGTGTGACGTTATACGTTCTACCATAATACTACATGAAATTATGCGTTATGACGTCGTACTATGTGACGTCATACGTTATGACGCTATACAATATAGCGCTATACGTTATGACGTATTACTATGGGACGTTATAGGTTATTACACAATAACATATAACGTTGTACGTCATGGCGCAATACTAAATAACGTTATACGTCATGACGTATTTCTATATGACGTCATCCGTTATGACGTAGTACTATGTGACGTTATAAGTTATGACGTAATACTATATGTCGTTATACGTTATTATGCAATACCATATAACGTTATACGTCATGACGTAATACAATATAGCGCTATACGTTATGACGTATAACTATGTGACGGTATACGTTAAACCGATATTCTATATGACCTTATACGTTGTGACGTATTACTATGTGACGTTGTACGTTATGACGTAATTCTATATGACGTTATACGTCATGACGTAAGTCTATATGACGTCATCCGTTGTGGCGTAGTACTACCTGACGTTATACGTTATAACGCTATACAATATAGCGCTGTACGTTATGACGTATTACTATGTGACGTTATACGTTATACCTTAATACTACATGACATTATACGTTATGACGTATTACTATGTTACGTTGTACGTTATGACGTAATTCTGAATGACGTTGTACGTCATGACATAATTCTATATGACGTCATCCGTTATGACGCAATACTATGTGACGTTATACGTTATGACGTAATACAATATAGCGCTATACGTTATGACGTATAACTATGTGACGGTATACGTTAAACCGATATTCTATATGACCTTATACGTTGTGACGTATTACTATGTGACGTTGTACGTTATGACGTAATTCTGTATGACGTTACACGTCATGACGTAATTCTATATGACGTCATCAGTTGTGGCGTAGTACTATGTGACGCTATACGTCATGACGCAATACTTTATGACGTCATACGTTATGACGTAGTACTATGTGACTTTATACGTTATAAATTAATACTACATGACATTATACGTTATGACGTATTACAATGTGACGTTGTACGTTATGACGTAATTCTATATGACGTTATACGTCATGACGTAAGTCTATATGACGTCATCCGTTGTGGCGTAGTACTAGCTGACGTTATACGTTATAACGCTTTACAATATAGCGCTGTACGCTATGACGTATTACTATGTGACGTTATACGTTATACCTTAATACTACATGACATTATACGTTATGACGTATTACTATGTTACGTTGTACGTTATGACGTAATTCTGAATGACGTTGTACGTCATGACATAATTCTATATGACGTCATCCGTTATGACGCAATACTATGTGACGTTATACGTTATGACGTAATACAATATAGCGCTATACGTTAAGACGTATAACCTTGTGACGGTATACGTTATTACACAATAACACATAACGTTGTGCGTCATGACGCAATACTATATGACGTTAAACGTTATGACGTAATACTATGACGTTATACGGCATTGCGCAATACTATATGACGTTATACGTTGTACCGTAATTCTATATGACGTTATACGTTATGACGTCACACAATATAACGTTATGCGTCAAGACGTATTACTGTGTGACGATATACGTTCTACCATAATACTACATGACATTATAAGATATGACGTATTACTATGTGCCGTGCGTTATGACATAATACTATATGACGTCATCCGTTGTGGCGTAGTACTATGTGACGTTATACGTTATACCTTAATACTACATGAAATTATGCGTTATGACGTAGTACTATGTGACGTCATACGTTATGACGCTATACAGTATAGCGCTATACGTTATGACGTATTACTATGGGACGTTATAGGTTATTACACAATAACATATAACGTTGTACGTCATGGCGCAATACTAAATAACGTTATACGTCATGACGTATTTCTATATGACGTCATCCGTTATGACGTAGTACTATGTGACGTTATACGTTATGACGTAATGCTATATGTCGTTATACGTTATTACGCAATACCATATAACGTTATACGTCATGACGTAATTCAATATAGCGCTATACGCTGTGACGTATAACTATGTGACGGTATACGTTAAACCGATATTCTATATGACCTTATACCTTGTGACGTATTACTATGTGACGTTGTACGTTATGACGTAATTCTATATGACGTTATACGTCATGACGTAAGTCTATATGACGTCATCCGTTATGACGCAATACTATGTGACGTTATACGTTATGACGCAATACAATATAGCGCTATACGTTATGACGAATTACTTTGTGACGTTATACGTTATTACACAATAACATATAACGTTATACGGCATGGCGCAATACTATATGCCGTTATACGTTGTACCGTAATTCTATATGACGTTATACGTTATGACGTCACACAATATAACGTTATGCGTCAAGACGTATTACTGTGTGACGTTATACGTTCTACCATAATACTACATGACATTATAAGATATGACGTATTACTATGTGACGTGCGTTATGACGTAATACTATATGACGTCATCCGTTGTGGCGTAGTACTATGTGACGTTATACGTTACACCTTAATACTACATGAAATTATGCGTTATGACGTAGTACTATGTGACGTCATACGTTATGACGCTATACAATATAGCGCTATACGTTATGACGTATTACTATGGGACGTTATAGGTTATTACACAATAACATATAACGTTGTACGTCATGGCGCAATACTAAATAACGTTATACGTCATGACGTATTTCTGTATGACGTCATCCGTTATGACGTAGTACTATGTGACGTTATAAGTTATGACGTAATACTATATGTCGTTATACGTTATTATGCAATACCATATAACGTTATACGTCATGACGTAATACAATATAGCGCTGTACGTTATGACGTATTACTATGTGAGGTTATACGTTATACCTTAATACTACATGACATTATACGTTATGACGTATTACTATGTTACGTTGTACGTTATGACGTAATTCTGAATGACGTTGTACGTCATGACATAATTCTATATGACGTCATCCGTTGTGGCGTAGTACTAGCTGACGTTATACGTTATAACGCTATACAATATAGCGCTGTACGTTATGACGTATTACTATGTGACGTTATACGTTATACCTTAATACTACATGACATTATACGTTATGACGTATTACTATGTTACGTTGTACGTTATGACGTACTTCTGAATGACGTTGTACGTCATGACATAATTCTATATGACGTCATCCGTTATGACGCAATACTATGTGACGTTATACGTTATGACGTAATACAATATAGCGCTATACGTTAAGACGTATAACCTTGTGACGGTATACGTTAAGCCGTAATTCTATATGACGTTATACGTTATGGCGTATTACTATGTGACGTTATACGTTATTACGCAATACCACATAACGTTATACGTCATGACGCAATACTATATGACGTTATACGTTATGACGTAATTCTATATGACTTTATACGTCATGACGTAATTCCATATGACGTCATCCGTGACGAAGTAATACTATGTGACGTTTTACGATATGACGCAACACTATGTGACGTTATACGTTATGACGCAATACAATATAGCGCTATACGTTATGACGTATTACTTTGTGACGTTATACGTTATTACACAATAACATATAACGTTGTACGTCATTACGCAATACTATATGACGTTATACGTTATGACGTAATACTATGGCGTTATACGGCATGGCGCAATACTATATGACGTTATACGTTGTACCGTAATTCTATATGACGTTATACGTTATTACGTCACACAATATAACGTTATGCGTCAAGACGTATTACTGTGTGACGTTATACGTTCTACCTTAATACTACATGACATTATAAGATATGACGTATTACTATGTGACGTGCGTTATGACGTAATACTATATGACGTCATCCGTTGTGGCGTAGTACTATGTGACGTTATACCTTTTTACACAATAACACATAACGTTAGACGTCATGGCGCAATACTATATGACGTTATACGTTATGACGTAATTCAATATGACGTTATACGTCATGGCGTAAGTCTATATGACGTTATACGTATTGACGTAATTCCATATGACGTCATCCGTTGCGGGGTAGTACTATGTGACGCTATACCTTATGACGCAATATTATATGACGTCATCCGTTGTGGCGTAGTACTATGTGACGCTATACGTCATGACGCCATATTATATGACGTCATACGATATGACGCAATACTATGTGACGTTATACGTTATGACGCAATACAATATAGCGCTATACGTTATGACGAATTACTTTGTGACGTTATACGTTATTACACAATAACATATAACGTTGTACGTCATGACGCAATACTATATGACTTTATACGTTATGACGTATTACTATGTTACGATGTACGTTATGACGTAATTCTGTATGACGTTGTACGTCGTGACGTAATTCTATATGACGTCATCTGTTGTGGCGTATTACTATGTGACGTTGTACGTTATGACGTAATTCTGTATAACGTTATACGTCATGACGCAATTCTATATGACGTCATCCGTTGTGGCGTAGTACTATGTGACGCTATACGTTATGACGTAATACTATATGACGTCATCCGTTGTGGCGTAGTACTATGTGACGTTATACGTTATATCTAAATACTACATGAAATTATGCGTTATGACGTAGTACTATGTGACGTCATACGTTATGACGCTATACAATATAGCGCTATACGTTATGACGTATTACTATGGGACGTTATAGGTTATTACACAATAACATATAACGTTGTACGTCATGGCGCAATACTAAATAACGTTATACGTCATGACGTATTTCTGTATGACGTCATCCGTTATGACGTAGTACTATGTGACGTTATACGTTATGACGTAACACTATATGTCGTTATACGTTATTACGCAATACCATATAACGTTATACGTCATGACGTAATACAATATAGCGCTGTACGTTATGACGTATTACTATGTGAGGTTATACGTTATACCTTAATACTACATGACATTATACGTTATGACGTATTACTATGTTACGTTGTACGTTATGACGTAATTCTGAATGACGTTGTACGTCATGACATAATTCTATATGACGTCATCCGTTGTGGCGTAGTACTAGCTGACGTTATACGTTATAACGCTATACAATATAGCGCTGTACGTTATGACGTATTACTATGTGACGTTATACGTTATACCTTAATACTACATGACATTATACGTTATGACGTATTACTATGTTACGTTGTACGTTATGACGTAATTCTGAATGACGTTGTACGTCATGACATAATTCTATATGACGTCATCCGTTATGACGCAATACTATGTGACGTTATACGTTATGACGTAATACAATATAGCGCTATACGTTAAGACGTATAACCTTGTGACGGTATACGTTAAGCCGTAATTCTATATGACGTTATACGTTATGGCGTATTACTATGTGACGTTATACGTTATTACGCAATACCACATAACGTTATACGTCATGACGCAATACTATATGACGTTATACGTTATGACGTAATTCTATATGACTTTATACGTCATGACGTAATTCCATATGACGTCATCCGTTACGAAGTAATTCTATGTGACGTTTTACGATATGACGTAACACTATGTGACGTTATACGTTATGACGCAATACAATATAGCGCTATACGTTATGACGTATTACTTTGTGACGTTATACGTTATTACACAATAACATATAACGTTGTACGTCATTACGCAATACTATATGACGTTATACGTTATGACGTAATACTATGGCGTTATACGGCATGGCGCAATACTATATGACGTTATACGTTGTACCGTAATTCTATATGACGTTATACGTTATTACGTCACACAATATAACGTTATGCGTCAAGACGTATTACTGTGTGACGTTATACGTTCTACCTTAATACTACATGACATTATAAGATATGACGTATTACTATGTGACGTGCGTTATGACGTAATACTATATGACGTCATCCGTTGTGGCGTAGTACTATGTGACGTTATACCTTTTTACACAATAACACATAACGTTATACGTCATGGCGCAATACTATATGACGTTATACGTTATGACGTAATTCAATATGACGTTATACGTCATGGCGTAAGTCTATATAACGTTATACGTATCGACGTAATTCCATATGACGTCATCCGTTGCGGGGTAGTACTATGTGACGCTATACCTTATGACGCAATATTATATGACGTCATCCGTTGTGGCGTAGTACTATGTGACGCTATACGTCATGACGCCATATTATATGACGTCATACGATATGACGCAATACTATGTGACGTTATACGTTATGACGCAATACAATATAGCGCTATACGTTATGACGAATTACTTTGTGACGTTATACGTTATTACACAATAACATATAACGTTGTACGTCATGACGCAATACTATATGACTTTATACGTTATGACGTATTACTATGTTACGATGTACGTTATGACGTAATTCTGTATGACGTTGTACGTCGTGACGTAATTCTATATGACGTCATCTGTTGTGGCGTATTACTATGTGACGTTGTACGTTATGACGTAATTCTGTATAACGTTATACGTCATGACGCAATTCTATATGACGTCACCCGTTGTGGCGTAGTACTATGTGACGCTATACGTTATGACGCAATACTATATGACGTTATACGTTATGACGTCACACAATATAACGTTATGCGTCATGACGAATTGCTATGAGACGCTATAAGTTATACCTTAATCCTACATGACATTATACGTTATGACGTATTACTATGTTACGATGTACGTTATGACGTAATTCTATATGACGTTATACGACGTGACGTAATTCCATATGACGTCATCCGTTGTGGCGTAGTACTATGTGACGCTATACGTCATGACGCAATATTTTATGACGTCATACGTTATGACGTAGTACTATGTGACTTTATACGTTATAAATTAATACTATATGACGTTATACGTTATGACGTAATTCAATATGACGATATACGTCATGGCGTAAGTCTATATGACGTTATACGTATTGACGTAATTCCATATGACGTCATCCGTTGCGGGGTAGTACTATGTGACGCTATACCTTATGACGCAATATTATATGACGTCATGCGTTGTGGCGTAGTACTATGTGACGCTATACGTCATGACGCAATATTATATGACGTCATACGATATGACGCAATACTATGTGACGTTATACGTTATGACGCAATACAATATAGCGCTATACGTTATGACGAATTACTTTGTGACGTTATACGTTATTACACAATAACATATAACGTTGTACGTTATGACGCAATACTATATGACTTTATACGTTATGACGTATTACTATGTTACGATGTACGTTATGACGTAATTCTGTATGACGTTGTACGTCGTGACGTAATTCTATATGACGTCATCTGTTGTGGCGTATTACTATGTGACGTTGTACGTTATGACGTAATTCTGTATAACGTTATACGTCATGACGCAATTCTATATGACGTCATCCGTTGTGGCGTAGTACTATGTGACGCTATACGTTATGACGCAATACTATATGACGTTATACGTTATGACGTCACACAATATAACGTTATGCGTCATGACGAATTACTATGTGACGCTATAAGTTATACCTTAATCCTACATGACATTATACGTTATGACGTATTACTATGTGACGTTGTACGTTATGACGTAATTCTATATGACGTTATACGTCATGACGTAAGTCTATATGACGTCATCCGTTGTGGCGTAGTACTAGCTGACGTTATACGTTATAACGCTATACAATATAGCGCAGTACGTTATGACGTATTACTATGTGACGTTATACGTTGTACCTTAATACTACATGACATTATACGTTATGACGTATTACTATGTTACGTTGTACGTGATGACGTAATTCTGAATGACGTTGTACGTTATGACGCAATATTATATGTCGTCATTCGGAATGACACAATACTATATGCCGTGATACGTTATGGCGTATTACTATGTGGCGTTATAAGTTATGACGTAATACTCTGAAACGTTGTACGTCATGACGTAATACTATATGACGTTATACGTCATGACGTAATTCTGTAGTACGTCATCCGTTGTGGCGTAGTACTATGTGTTGTTATGCGTTATTACGCAATACCATATAACGTTACACGTCATGACGTAATTCTTTATGACGTCATCCGTTCTGACACAATATTATATGACGTTATACGTTATTACGCAATACCATATAACGTTATACGTCATGGCGCAATACTATATGACGTTATACGTTGTACCGTAATTCTATATGACGTTATACGTTACGACGTCACACAATATAACGTTATACGTCATGACGTATTACTATGTGACGTTATACGTTATACCTTACTACTGCATGACATTATACGTTATGACGTATAACTCAGTGACGTTGTGCGTTATGACATAATTGTGTATGACGGTATACGTCATGACGTAATTCTATATGACGTCATCCGTTCTGACGTAGAACTATGTGACGTTATACGTTATGGCGCAATACAATATAGCGCTATACGTTATGACGAATTACTTTGTGACGTTATACGTTATTACACAATAACATATAACGTTGAACGTCATGACACAATACTATATGACGTTATACGTTATGACGTAATACTATATGACGTTATACGTCATGGCGCAATATTATATGACGTCATTCGGAATGACGTAATACTATATGACGTTATACGTTATGGCGTATTACTATGTTACGTTATACGTTATTACGTCACACAATATAACGTTATGCGTCAAGACGTATTACTGTGTGACGTTATACGTTCTACCTTAATACTACATGACATTATAAGATATGACGTATTACTATGTGACGTGCGTTATGACGTAATACTATATGACGTCATCCGTTGTGGCGTAGTACTATGTGACGTTATACCTTTTTACACAATAACACATAACGTTATACGTCATGGCGCAGTACTATATGACGTTATACGTTATGACGTATTACTATGTGCCGTTATACGACATGGCGTCATTCTATATGACGTCATCCGTTCTGACGTAGAACTATGTGACGTTATACGTTGTACCGTAATTCTATATGACGTTATACGTTATTACGTCACACAATATAACGTTATGCGTCAAGACGTATTACTGTGTGACGTTATACGTTCTATCTTAATACTACATGGCTTTATAAGATATGACGTATTACTATGTGAGTGCGTTATGACGTAATACTATATGACGTCATCCGTTGTGGCGTAGTACTATGTGACGTTATACCTTTTTACACAATAACACATAACGTTATACGTCATGGCGCTATACTATATGACGTTATACGTTATAACGTAATTCAATATGACGTTATACGTCATGGCGTAATTCTATATGATGTCATCCGTTCGGACGTAGAACTGTGTGACGTTATACGTTATGACGTAATTCAATATGACGTTATACGTTATGACGTAATTCAATATGACGTTATACGTCATGGCGGAATACTATATGACGTCATTCGGAATGACGCAATACTATGTGACGTTATCCGTTATGACGCAATACAATATAGCGCTATACGTCATGACGTATTACTATGTGACGTTATACGTTATAAATTAATACTACATGACATTATACGATATGGCGTATTACCTTGTGACGTTATACGTTATAACACAACAACATATAACGTTGTACGTCATGGCGCAATGCTATATGACGTTTTAAGTTATGACGTAATACTATATGACGTTATACGTCATGGCGTAATTCTATATGACGTCATCCGTTCTGACGTAGAACTATGTGACGTTATACGTTGTACCGTAATTCTATATGACGTTATACGTTATGACGTAATTCTGTATGACGTTATACGTTATGACGTAATTCTATACGACGTTTTACGTCATGACGCAATACCATATAACGTTATACGTCATGGCGCAATACTATATGACGTTATACGTTGTACCGTAATTCTATATGACGTTATACGTTACGACGTCACATAATATAACGTTATACGTCATGACGTATTACTATGTGACGTTATACGTTATACCTTACTACTGCATGACATTATACGTTATGACGTATAACTCAGTGACGTTGTGCGTTATGACGTAATTGTGTATGACGTTATACGTCATGACGTAATTCTATATGACGTCATCCGTTCTGACGTAGAACTATGTGACGTTATACGTTATGACGCTATACTATATAGCGCTATATGTTAAGACGTATAACTATGTGATGGTATACGTTAAACCGTAATTCCATATGACGTTATACGTTATGGCGTATTAATATGTGACGTTATACGTTATGACGCAATATTATATGACGTCAATCGGAATGACGCAATACTATAAGCCGTTATACGTTATGACGTAATACTATATGACGTTATACGCCATGGCGCAATACAATATAGCGCTATACGTTATGACGAATTACTTTGTGACGTTATACGTTATTACACAATAACATATAACGTTGAACGTTATGACACAATACTATATGACGTTATACGTTATGACGTAATACTATATGACGTTATACGTCATGGCGCAATATTATATGACGTCATTCGGAATGACGCAATACCATATGACGTTATACGTTATGGCGTATTACTATGTTACGTTATACGTTGTTACGACACACAATATAACGTTATGCGTCAAGACGTATTACTGTGTGACGTTATACGTTCTACCTTAATACTACATGACATTATAAGATATGACGTATTACTATGTGACGTACGTTATGACGTAATACTATATGACGTCATCCGTTGTGGCGTAGTACTATGTGACGTTATACCTTTGTACACAATAACACACAACGTTATACGTCATGGCGCAATACTATATGACGTTATACGTTATGACGTATTACTATGTGCCGTTATACGTCATGGCGTAATTCTATATGACGTCATCCGTTCTGACGTAGAACTATGTGACGTTATACGTTGTACCGTAATTCTATATGACGTTATACGTTATTACGTCACACAATATAACGTTATGCGTCAAGACGTATTACTGTGTGACGTTATACGTTCTACCTTAATACTACATGACATTATAAGATATGACGTATTACTATGTGACGTGCGTTATGACGTAATACTATATGACGTCATCCGTTGTGGCGTAGTACTATGTGACGTTATACCTTTTTACACAATAACACATAACGTTATACGTCATGGCGCAATACTATATGACGTTATACGTTATAACGTAATTCAATATGACGTTATACGTCATGACGTAATTCTATATGACGTCATCCGTTCTGACGTAGAACTATGTGACGTTATACGTTATGACGTAATTCAATATGACGTTATACGTTATGACGTAATTCAATATGACGTTATACGTCATGACGGAATACTATATGACGTCATTCGGAATGACGCAATACTATGTGACGTTATCCGTTATGAGGCAATACAATATAGCGCTATACGTTATGAGGTATTACTATGTGACGTTATACGTTATAAATTAATACTACATGACATTATACGTTATGGCGTATTACCTTGTTACGTTATACGTTATTACACATTAAAATATAACTTTGTTCGTCATGACGCAATACTATATGACGTTATACGTTATGACGCAATACTATATGACGTCATCCGTTATGACGTAGTACTATGTGACGTTATACCTTATGACGCTATACTATATAGCGCTATATGTTAAGACGTATAACTATGTGATGGTATACGTTAAACCGTAATTCCATATGACGTTATACGTTATGGCGTATTAATATGTGACGTTATACGTTATGACGCAATATTATATGACGTCATTCGGAATGACGCAATACTATATGACGTTATACGTTATGGCGTATTACTATGTTACGTTATACGTTATTACACATTAAAATATAACGTTGTTCGTCATGACGCAATACGATATGACGTTATACGTTATGGCGTATTACTATGTGACGTTATACGTTATGACGCAATACCATATAGCGCTATATGTTATGACGTATTACTATGTGACGTTATACGTTATACCTTAGTACTACATGACATTGTACGTTATGGCGTATTACTCTGTGACGTTGTCCGTTATGACGTAATTCTGTACGACGTTATTCTATATGACGTCATTCGTTGTGGCTTAGTGCTATGTGACGTTATACGTTATGACGCAATACTATATGACGTCATACGTTATGACGTAATACTATGTGACGTTATACGTTATGGCGCAATACAATATAGCGCTATACGTTATGACGAATTACTTTGTGACGTTATACGTTATTACACAATAACATATAACGTTGAACGTCATGACACAATACTATATGACGTTATACGTTATGACGTAATACTATATGACGTTATACGTCATGGCGCAATATTATATGACGTCATTCGGAATGACGCAATACTATATGACGTTATACGTTATGGCGTATTACTATGTTACGTTATACGTTATTACACATTAAAATATAACGTTGTTCGTCATGACGCAATACTATATGACGTTATACGTTATGGCGTATTACTATGTGACGTTATACGTTATGACGCAATACAATATAGCGCTATACGTTATGACGTATTACTATGTGACGTTATACGTTATGACGCAATACCATGTAGCGCTATATGTTATGACGTATTACTATGTGACGTTATACGTTATACCTTAGTACTACATGACATTGTACGTTATGGCGTATTACTTTGTGACGTTGTGCGTTATGACGTAATTCTGTACGACGTTATACGTCATGACGTAATTCTATGTGACTATGTGACGCTATACGTTATGACGCTATACAATATAGCGCTATACGTTATGACGTATTACTATGTGACGTTATACGTTATGACGTTGTCACGTCGGAGGCACAAAAGATCGCGAAATTAACAAATCGCAAATGATATCCTCGCGCCGCGGCACGAATGAAACGATTCTTTCACAAATAGGGTGAAGAAAATAGAATTTGATACGCAAAGATCAAATTTATTATAGAAAATCCAACTGAGTAACGGTTACAACGGATAGATTCGAAGTATCACAATAGACTGTATTTACGCTCGTTTTGGAAGGTCGCTCTACCGAGGATCTAGTCCCTTTGGAGGGGGTCTCGTTAATCCATTGTTTCAACGGGTGTGGCCTTTAGAGTGTTCGGTCTATTTATTTACTAATCAGATGATTCCTTGAGTGTGTGACACTCCCCCCTTCTTAGATTCGCTTTACTCCGTGGAAGCGTATGGTTCTGGTGGGTCGTCTGATTTGGATGACCCCGCTATTTTCATCATCTGCGATGATTTGGTAAGTGACCGTCCTTGGTGCTGATGTTTGATCGATCCTGTTTACTCGAGCGGTAGGACAGAGTATTCTGATACATACATTTTTGGGAAGTGATCGGTGTAGACATTCGAAAAGTTTACATTTGTACATTTTTGGTAGGAATGATAATATAATGGTTTCCTGTCTGCAAAGGCACGAACATCAATCCTTCCAATTTGAAGACAGCAGTTGGGCAAGTTTTGACTGTCTGTTGATTATTAATTAATTTTGACCCGCATTCTGGTGAATTTTATTGCGTTCGGTTGAATTCTTTTAGAAATGTGGATGATTGCTGTTCGTTTACAATATTTGTCTAGGTAGTGACTATCGGCTAAGATGTATTGTTCTGAGTTGGTTAATATCAAGTCAGTTTCCATTATGCAGAATTACAGAGAATACAGAGATTTGTTTGAAAGGTATCGGATAAATTTTAGTTATTTTACATTCATTGTGGTTTTCAATCTTGTGTATATTGTTGACAAGGTTTACGAGTTGATCTGTTTCGGTGTCGTCTACCATGCGTTTGATAAGTGCGGTTTGGTATTTCAATTTCTCGCGCACATTGTATAGAAACGAAACCTCGCCGCCTCAACAATCAAGAATTGACTATTATTTCACTTTAATATAATTTGTTCTAATTTTGTACGTTTATGTCTACGTCTAAATACGTTTATTTAAATCATTGATTTTGTTTTGTACAGTTCATTGATTAATTGCAGAAATGAATAATAGAATAATTAACATTCTATTCTGTTTTTTTTTTTTTTTTTTTTTTTTTCATACAGTAATGTTTAGTAACATTTGATTTATGATATGACAATCATGTATACCACATATATATATCAATGGTATAAATATATACATAGACATGCAATATTTAATGTAATACAACTAAATTATACGTAATTCTATGGTTTCTTTTAAGAATACTAAGGTGGAACTAGGCGCGATTAAACAAGAAATTAGTACTTTCAGAGAGTTCAAATATCTTCAATGTTTCTTTTATTTTAAATAACTTTTTTCCTTGATCTGTATTGTAAAATAGAGTTTTGAACAATTCGATAAAATAATTAATACATTCTCAATTGAAATTAAAATAAAAATTGAAATATTTTTTTGATTTTTTTTTTTTTGTCGCCATGAATTATCGCTATCTTCGTTATCTGAATCCCATGTAGACCGAGATTTTTTTTTTTTTTTTTTTCTTCCTCTCTCTCTTTTCTTTTTTTTTCTTCTTTTTTCTTTGTCTATCGCTTTCTTCACCATCGTCATTTATAAAGTCTTCGTAACGCGTAGTTCTGGCTCTAGTGCTTCGTCGTACAGACCGCGAATCTCCTTTTCTACTACGTCGTTTTACGTCAGCAAAAGTGCTTTCACCAGAAGATGTTATATGGTCATCAAAATATTCTTCTTCTTCTGAACTCGTACCTTTAAAATCTTCGTCACTTTCAGGATCATCTTCGCTGCTTATATCGAGACTATTCAGCTTACGATGTTTCTTACGCGACAAGAATTTCTTTACTGCTCCTTTATGTTGTTCTTCTTCTTCCTTATCAATACCATCCTCACATTCCATCTTATACTCTTCATCGCTCTCTTTTTCTGATTTTTTGTCAATGTCATCTTTACCTTCTGGAGCTTCTTCAATGTTTGATACTTCATTCTTAAAATGCAGCTGCGCTTCTTCTTTTTCCGCATTCACTATAGTTGCAATGTCTTTTCCTCTTCCTTGATTTCCAGCTCCCTGAACTGCTTCTACTTCGTCTTGGATTGCAGCATTGATCATGGCATCATAGTCATTAAATTTATATTTGTTAGCGGATCGTCTTTCACGTAACTGATATACAGGTTCACTTTCTTCACTACTAGATGTTTCTGTACTTGTCGAAGATAATGCTGATGAAGATTCATTATCAGATTCTTGGCTAGAGGCTTTTGATCCTTTCTGATGACGTTGTGATTCATTTTTGTGAAGAACATTATCTAGACTTATACCAACAAATGCTAGTCTCTTCTTTCTTAAAACTTCATTTTCATGTCTTTTCGTCAATTGATCGTACATTTTTAAGCTGTCTCTTAATTTAATCACTAGTAAGTTGTGCTGACATGGAGGACAGAACCAATCACCCTCTGGTATTAACATGAGAGCAGGTCTCAAGCAAGAACAGTGCCACCCTTTATCACAAGAATCACATAAAAGTATCCATTCTGGATGATCTGCCTTACCACATTTTTGACAAGCATACTCATTATCTGCCTCTTCAACATCACTTTGAGCCTTTTGCGCAGTCCTTGCCCTTCTTAATGGCTCTGATTCTTGATCTTTTTCAAGATCACTTTCGGGCGAAAACTCATGATCGCTTTTAAAAAGTATAGATCCTTCGCTTTCTATTTCTTCTTCTTCATCCTCTTCTTCATCATTCTCATTTTCATCATCACTACTAGAACCTGAAGAACTCTGCCATGGATTTGCTTCATTAAATTTAGCAGACATTTTCTTCCTTTTCCTTTTTCTACGTTTCTTCTTAGATTTCTTTTCTTTCTCTATTTCTTTTATTACTATTTCCTCTTCGCTTTCAAGCTTTGGTTTCTTCCGCTTCTTTCTTTCCTTTTTATTTGATTCCTTCTTAGATAATTCACTTTGTATTACTGTTAACAATTCATTAACTGTAGAGTTGTTTAAACTTTTTAATTTTTGTATTAAATTGTACTTTTTAGGCTCATCAATGAATGTCACAAAACTAGCTATTTGCAATAAATGTTCCCCAGGATAAGGATTTGAATATAAATATCGTAATGCATGGAGATAATCTTCTCTGTCTGTGTTGAAGATCATAAGATTTGGCATATATGAATCTAATTCAACAGGATATGGAAAATATGCATTAAAATTTTTGCTACATTTTCGATGGGAACCTTTGAAATTTTCTATTTCTTTATATAGTTCTAATACATTTTCATCTACAGAAGTTCTAAAATATAAATAAGTGTCATTTACTTCATCGTCATTTCGTATTTCTGGATAAACACATAAGAGAGCTTTCTTTTGTACTCTATAAAATACTTTGAGCATTTCAACGTATTTCTGATATATGAACTTTTGTATAGATTCTTTCATTACTTCCATTACATTATTTAATAATTTGATTTCAAAATTTTTCCAAATAAATGCCTGTTTCAATAATATTTCCTCGTCATTTGAACATAATTCATCACAAAATGTATTAGAATCTTTCATATATTCTGTGAGATGAGAATTCAATTCTTCTAGAATGGAAACATCTGTGCTATTTTGAACATTATTTGAGATAGTTATCAGAGTATCAGCAATTACATCACTCTTTTTCTGAATTTTTTGTTCTGAGTCTTGTTTCTGCATTTCATTATGTACAGTACTTCTAGAAATGGTATCTTCAGAATGTACATTAATATTCACGTAATTGTGATGGAAAGATTTTTCTGTATTTTTACTTTGAAAATTATATTTTGTAAATTCAATAATCATATCAGTATTAGAATTTGATAAATCATCTTCTTGTAAATCTGATAAATCAACTTCAGATATCACATTTTCATTGTTTTTCTGCCAGCTGGAAGGATTATTGATTGAGGCATCCAATGTAAAACTATGTATAATTTTGGGCTTAGACACATTGTACGACATGATTGTAGTCTCTTCTTCAATCCTTCGTCTATCTGCTTCTTCTTTAATTTTTAATTGTGCTATTCTTCTAGACTGCCTTACAGGTGTTTCATCTTGAGTTAATCCTGTTTGTGTTTCAGGAACAATATCTCTACCTACCTCTAGGCCCAACATCATTTTTCTTTGCTTTCGTTTTTTCTGTGAAATTGGTGTCATATTTAAAGAATCGTTATTGCTTGGTGTTTCATCAAGATGGATCTCAGATGATACCTCAGAAGTTTGAATACTCTGAAATTCAGAATGTTTTGGTCGAGCTGAACGTCCACTTCCTCTATAACGCCTTCGTTTTCCTCTAGGACGTCCTCTTGTTTTCCTTCCAATTGCAACCGAATGAGTAGTACTTTGGTCATCGCTGACATCCTTAACTTCTTGATCTTCTGACTTTTCAGGACTACATTTTACAGCCTCGTCTTCTGAACTTATTGTTACAACGCGATTTTCCTCCACAGATTTTCGCAATTGCTTATCAGGTATTCGTTTCGCACGTAATTTTATTCTTTTACCTCCTATTATTTCTTCATCATTTTGTTTTGCAATTATATCTTCAGAATTTGATTCATGGGAACTATTACGTCGCTTATGGGATACTCTTGGTGATTCAGTGGAATCCAGTTTCCATCCATCATAAACAAGTTCAGATACGGGTTTAACCCGTAAGCCTATTTTTGGAGTAGAGATATCACTCTGCTCGTTATCGTTTAATTTTTTAAATGTATCATCGTCAGTACATGCTAAAGGATCCATTTCCTCGGGAACTGTACTGAATAAATTTTCATTGTCTACTTCCATTGAATCGTCAGATGATACAGGGACTGTTTTCGTTTCGATACTTTGAATTTCTGAGCTCCTTTGGTCAACACCGATTGCTAAAGCCGTGCTCGTGAGCACTTGGTCAGTTTCGATGTTGTACCTTAGTTTCATAGCCTTTGCAAGGCCTCGTATTTCTTTGGCCTGACTTCTATCACAAGTTTCCACGAATTCTATTATATTCTTAATACTTTGATCTGTATCACTTTTAAGGTTTCTGAACTCGTGAGTAAGAATTTGAAGTTGTTCGATCACAGTCGCAATTTCGCTCTGCTTTACCGTACTCATGTCAGTTGGATTCATCTCGATAGACGCGATATTTTCGGAAGAGTCACTATCTTCAGAACGTATTTTGGGTTTAGGATTTCGATAATATTCGAAAACCAGCTTACCGAGATTCGTAGATCCTTCTTTTGATCAAAGAGGTGACCGTGGTCCTTCGCTGTAGAATCCGTAGACTTCCCTTTGAAGTTTCCCCTTGATGCGATGAATGGATCGTGGCAGGATCGCCAATTTTGTCACGTCGGAGGCACAAAAGATCGCGAAATTAACAAATCGCAAATGATATCCTCGCGCCGCGGCACGAATGAAACGATTCTTTCACAAATAGGGTAAAGAAAATAGAATTTGATACGCAAAGATCAAATTTATTATAGAAAATCCAACTGAGTAACGGTTACAACGGATAGATTCGAAGTATCACAATAGACTGTATTTACGCTCGTTTTGGAAGGTCGCTCTACCGAGGATCTAGTCCCTTTGGAGGGGGTCTCGTTAATCCATTGTTTCAACGGGTGTGGCCTTTAGAGTGTTCGGTCTATTTATTTACTAATCAGATGATTCCTTGAGTGTGTGACAACGTCACACAATATAACGTTATACGTCATGACGTATTACTATGTGACGTTATACGTTATACCTTAATACTACATGACATTATACGTTATGACGTATTACTTTGTGACGTTGTACGTTATGACGTAATTCTATATGACGTTATACGTCATGACGTAAGTCTATATGACGTCATCCGTTGTGGCGTAGTACTAGCTGACGTTATACGTTATAACGCTATACAATATAGCGCTGTACGTTATGACGTATTACTATGTGACGTTATACGTTGTACCTTAATACTACATGACATTATACGTTATGACGTATTACTATGTGACGTTATACGTCATGGCGTAAATCTATATGACGTCATCCGTTCTGACGTAGAACTATGTGACGTTATACGTTATGACGTAATTTAATATGACGTTATACGTTATGACGTAATTCAATATGACGTTATACGTCATGGCGTAATTCTACATGACGTCATCCGTTCTGACGTAGAACTGTGTGACGTTATACGTTATGACGTAATTCAATATAACGTTATACGCTATGACGTAATTCAATATGACGTTATACGTCATGACGGAATACTATATGACGTCATTCGCAATGACGCAATACTATGTGACGTTATCCGTTATGAGGCAATACGATATAGCGCTATACGTTATGACGTATTACTATGTGACGTTGTACGTTATGACGCAATATTATATGTCGTCATACGGAATGACACAATACTATATGCCGTGATACGTTATGGCGTATTACTATGTGAAGTTATACGTTATGACGCAATATTATATGACGTTGTACGTCATGGCGCAATACTATATGACGTTATACGTTTTACCGTAATTCTGTATGACGTTATACGTTATGACGTAACACAATTTAACGTTATACGTCATGACGTGTTACTATGGGACGATATACGTTATACCTTAATACTACATGACATTATACGTTATGACGTAATTCAATATGTCGTTATACGTCATGGCGGAATACTATATGACGTCATTCGGAATGATGCAATACTATGTGACGTTGTCCGTTATGACGCAATACAATATAGCGCTATACGTTATGACGTATTACTATGTGACGTTATACGTTATTACACAATAACATATAACGTTGAACGTCATGACACAATACTATATGACGTTATACGTTATGACGTAATACTATATGACGTTATACGTCATGGCGCAATATTATATGACGTCATTCGGAATGACGCAATACTATATGACGTTATACGTTATGGCGTATTACTATGTTACGTTATACGTTATTACACATTAAAATATAACGTTGTTCGTCATGACGCAATACTATATGACGTTATACGTTATGGCGTATTACTATGTGACGTTATACGTTATGACGTAGTACTATGTGACGTTATACGTTATGACGCTATACTATATAGCGCTATATGTTAAGACGTATAACTATGTGATGGTATACGTTAAACCGTAATTCCATATGACGTTATACGTTATGGCGTATTAATATGTGACGTTATACGTTATGACGCAATATTATATGACGTCAATCGGAATGACGCAATACTATAAGCCGTTATACGTTATGACGTAATACTATATGACGTTATACGCCATGGCGCAATACTATATGACTTTATACGTTATACCTCAATACTACATGACATTATACGTTATGACGTATTACTATGTGACGTTGTGCTTTATGACGTAATTCTATATGACGTTATTCTATATGACGTCATTCGTTGTGGCTTAGTTCTATGTGACGTTATCCGTTATGACGCAATACAATATAGGGCTATACGTTATGACGTATTACTATGTGACGTTATACGTTATGACGCAATACCATATAGCGCTATATGTTATGACGTATTACTATGTGACGTTATACGTTATACCTTAGTACTACATGACATTGTACGTTATGGCGTATTACTCTGTGACGTTGTGCGTTATGACGTAATTCTGTACGACGTTATACGTCATGACGTAATTCTATGTGACTATGTGACGCTATACGTTATGACGCTATACAATATAGCGCTATACGTTATGACGTATTACTATGTGACGTTATACGTTATGACGTCACACAATATAACGTTATACGTCATGACGTATTACTATGTGACGTTATACGTTATACCTTAATACTACATGACATTATACGTTATGACGTATTACTATGTGACGTTGCACGTTATGACGTAATTCTGTATGACGTTATACGTCATGACGTAATTCTATATGACGTCATCCGTTATGACGTAGTACTATGTGACGTTACACGTTGTGACGCTATACCATATAGCGCTATATGTTAAGACGTATAACTATGTGATGGTATACGTTAAACCGTAATTCCATATGACGTTATACGTTATGGCGTATTAATACGTGACGTTATACGTTATGACGCAAAATTATATGACGTCAATCGGAATGACGCAATACTATAAGCCGTTATACGTTATGACGTAATACTATATGACGTTATACGCCATGGCGCAATACTATATGACTTTATACGTTATACCTCAATACTACATGACATTATACGTTATGACGTATTACTATGTGACGTTGTGCTTTATGACGTAATTCTATATGACGTTATTCTATATGACGTCATTCGTTGTGGCTTAGTTCTATGTGACGTTATACGTTATGACGCAATACTATATGACGTCATACGTTATGACGTAATACTATGTGACGTTATACGTTATGGCGAAATACAATATAGCGCTATACGTTATGACGAATTACTTTGTGACGTTATACGTTATTACACAATAACATATAACGTTGAACGTCATGACACAATACTATATGACGTTATACGTTATGACGTAATACTATATGACGTTATACGTCATGGCGCAATATTATACGACGTCATTCGGAATGACGCAATACTATATGACGTTATACGTTATGGCGTATTACTATGTTACGTTATACGTTATTACACATTAAAATATAACGTTGTTCGTCATGACGCAATACTATATGACGTTATACGTTATGGCGTATTACTATGTGACGTTATAAGTTATGACGCAATATTATATGACGTCATTCGGAATGACAACATACTATGTGACGTTATCCGTTATGACGCAATACAATATAGCGCTATACGTTATGACGTATTACTATGTGACGTTATACGTCATGGCGTAATTCTATATGACGTCATCCGTTCTGACGTAGTACTATGTGACGTTATACGTTATGACGTAATTTAATATGACGTTATACGTTATGACATAATTCAATATGACGTTATACGTCATGGCGGAATACTACATGACATTATACGTTATGGCGTATTACTATGTGACGTTATACGTTATGACGTTATTCTATATGACGTTATACGTCATGACGTAATACTATATGACATCATCCGTTACGAAGTAATACTATGTGACGTTATACGTTATTCCTTAATACTGTACAACGTTCAACATTATTACGTTATACCATATAACGTTATACCATATAACGTTATACGTTATGACGTAACTCTATATCACGTTATACGTCATGACGCAATACTACATGACATTCTACGTTATGACGTATTACTATGAAATGTTATACGTTATGAGATAATTATATATGACGTTATACGTTATGACGTAATACTCTGAAACGTTGTACGTCATGACGCAATACTATATGACGTTATACGTTATGACGCTATTCTGTATAGCGCTATATGTTAAGACGTATAACTATGTGATGGTATACGTTAAACCGTAATTCCATATGACGTTATACGTTATGGCGTATTAATATGTGACGTTATACGTTATGACGCAATATTATATGACGTCAATCGGAATGACGCAATACTATAAGCCGTTATACGTTATGACGTAATACTATATGACGTTATACGCCATGGCGCAATACTATATGACGTTATACGTTGTACCGTAATTCTATATGACGTTATACGTCTTGACGTTATTCTATATGACGTCATTCGTTGTGGCTTAGTTCTATGTGACGTTATACGTTATGACGCAATCCTATATGACGTCATACTTTATGACGTAATACTATGTGACGTTATACGTTATGACGTCACTCAATATAACGTTATACGTCATGGCGCAATACTATATGACGTTATACGTTTTACCGTAATTCTATATGACCTTATACGTTATGACGTCACACAATTTAACGTTATACGTCATGACGTGAAACTGCGTGACGTTATACGTTATACCTTAATACTACATGACATTATACGTTATGACGTATTACTATGTGACGTTGTGCTTTATGACGTAATTCTATATTACGTTATACGTCATGACGTTATTCTATATGACGTCATTCGTTGTGGCATAGTTCTATGTGACGTTATACGTTATGACGCAATACTATATGACGTCATACGTTATGACGTAATACTATGTGACGTTATACGTTATGGCGCAATACAATATAGCGCTATACGTTATGACGAATTACTTTGTGACGTTATACGTTAATACACAATAACATATAACGTTGAACGTCATGACACAATACTATACGACGTTATACGTTATGACGTAATACTATATGACGTTATACGTCATGGTGCAATATTATATGACGTCATTCGGAATGACGCAATACTATGTGCCATTATACGTTATGGCGTATTACTATGTGACGTTATACGTTATGACGCAATATTATATGACGTCATTCGGAATGACGCAATACTATATGACGTTATGCGTTATGACGCAATACAATATAGCGCTATAAGTTATGACGTATTACTATGTGACGTTATACGTCATGGCGTAAATCTATATGACGTCATCCGTTCTGACGTAGAACTATGTGACGTTATACGTTATGACGTAATTTAATATGACGTTATACGTTATGACGTAATTCAATATGACGTTATACGTCATGGCGTAATTCTACATGACGTCATCCGTTCTGACGTAGAACTGTGTGACGTTATACGTTATGACGTAATTCAATATAACGTTATACGCTATGACGTAATTCAATATGACGTTATACGTCATGACGGAATACTATATGACGTCATTCGCAATGACGCAATACTATGTGACGTTATCCGTTATGAGGCAATACGATATAGCGCTATACGTTATGACGTATTACTATGTGACGTTGTACGTTATGACGCAATATTATATGTCGTCATACGGAATGACACAATACTATATGCCGTGATACGTTATGGCGTATTACTATGTGAAGTTATACGTTATGACGCAATATTATATGACGTTGTACGTCATGGCGCAATACTATATGACGTTATACGTTTTACCGTAATTCTGTATGACGTTATACGTTATGACGTAACACAATTTAACGTTATACGTCATGACGTGTTACTATGGGACGATATACGTTATACCTTAATACTACATGACATTATACGGTATGACGTAATTCAATATGTCGTTATACGTCATGGCGGAATACTATATGACGTCATTCGGAATGATGCAATACTATGTGACGTTGTCCGTTATGACGCAATACAATATAGCGCTATACGTTATGACGTATTACTATGTGACGTTATACGTTATTACACAATAACATATAACGTTGAACGTCATGACACAATACTATATGACGTTATACGTTATGACGTAATACTATATGACGTTATACGTCATGGCGCAATATTATATGACGTCATTCGGAATGACGCAATACTATATGACGTTATACGTTTTACCGTAATTCTATATGACGTTATACGTTATGACGTAACACAATTTAACGTTATACGTCATGACGTGTTACTATGGGACGATATACGTTATACCTTAATACTACATGACATTATACGTTATGACGTAATTCAATATGTCGTTATACGTCATGGCGGAATACTATATGACGTCATTCGGAATGATGCAATACTATGTGACGTTATCCGTTATGACGCAATACAATATAGCGCTATACGTTATGACGTATTACTATGTGACGTTATACGTTATTACACAATAACATATAACGTTGAACGTCATGACACAATACTATATGACGTTATACGTTATGACGTAATACTATATAGCGCTATACGTTATGACGAATTACTTTGTGACGTTATACGTTATTACACAATAACATATAACGTTGAACGTCATGACACAATACTATATGATGTTATACGTTATGGCGTATTACTATGTTACGTTATACGTTATTACACATTATAATATAACGTTGTTCGTCATGACGCAATACTATATGACGTTATACGTTATGACACAATACTATATGACGTCATCCGTTATGACGTAGTACTATGTGATGTTATACGTTATGACGCTATACTATATAGCGCTATATGTTAAGACGTATAACTATGTGATGGTATACGTTAAACCGTAATTCCATATGACGTTATACGTTATGGCGTATTAATATGTGACGTTATACGTTATGACGCAATATTATGTGACGTCAATCGGAATGACGCAATACTATAAGCCGTTATACGTTATGACGTAATACTATATGACGTTATACGCCATGGCGCAATACTATATAACTTTATACGTTATACCTCAATACTACATGACATTATACGTTATGACGTATTACTATGTGACGTTGTGCTTTACGACGTAATTCTATATGACGTTATTCTATATGACGTCATTCGTTGTGGCTTAGTTCTATGTGACGTTATACGTTATGACGCAATACTATATGACGTCATACGTTATGACGTGATACTATGTGACGTTATACGTTATGGCGCAATACAATATAGCGCTATACGTTATGACGAATTACTTTGTGACGTTATACGTTATTACACAATAACATATAACGTTGAACGTCATGACACAATACTATATGATGTTATACGTTATGACGTAATACTATATGACGTTATACGTCATGGCGCAATATTATATGACGTCATTCGGAATGACGCAATACTATATGACGTTATACGTTATGGCGTATTACTATGTTACGTTATACGTTATTACACATTAAAATATAACGTTGTTCGTCATGACGCAATACTATATGACGTTATACGTTATGGCGTATTACTATGTGACGTTATACGTTATGACGCAATATTATATGACGTCATTCGGAATGACACAATACTATGAGACGTTATCCGTTATGACGCAATACAATATAGCGCTATACGTCATGGCGTATTACTATGTGACGTTATACGTTATGATGCCATACTACATAGCGCTATACGTTATGACGTATTACTATGTGACGTTATACGTTATACCTTAGTACTACATGACATTGTACGTTATGGCGTATTACTCTGTGACGTTGTGCGTTATGACGTAATTCTGTACGACGTTATACGTCATGACGTAATTCTATGTGACTATGTGACGCTATACGTTATGACGCTATACAATATAGCGCTATACGTTATGACGTATTACTATGTGACGTTATACGTTATGACGTCACACAATATAACGTTATACGTCATGACGTGTTACTATGTGACGTTATACGTTATACCTTAATACTACATGACATTATACGTTATGACGTATTACTATGTGACGTTGTACGTTATGACGTAATTCTATATGACGTTATTCTATATGACGTCATTCGTTGTGGCTTAGTTCTATGTGACGTTATACGTTATGGCGCAATACAATATAGCGCTATACGTTATGGCGTATTACTATGTTACGTTATACGTCATGGCGTAATTCTATATGACGTCATCCGTTCTGACGTAGAACTATGTGACGTTATACGTTATGACGTAATTTAATATGACGTTATACGTTATGACATAATTCAATATGACGTTATACGTCATGGCGGAATACTACATGATATTATACGTTATGGCGTATTACTATGTGACGTTATACGTTATGACGATATTCTATATGACGTTATACGTCATGACGTAATACTATATGACATCATCCGTTACGAAGTAATACTATGTGACGTTATACGTTATTCCTTAATACTGTACAACGTTCAACATTATTACGTTATACCATATAACGTTATACCATATAACGTTATACGTTATGACGTAACTCTATATCACGTTATACGTCATGACGCAATACTACATGACATTCTACGTTATGACGTATTACTATGTGATGTTATACGTTATGAGATAATTATATATGACGTTATACGTTATGACGTAATACTCTGAAACGTTGTACGTCATGACGCAATACTATATGACGTTATACGTCATGACGCAATACTACATGACATTCTACGTTATGACGTATTACTATGTGATGTTATACGTTATGAGGTAATTCTGTAGTACGTCATCCGTTGTGGCGTAGTACTATGTGTCGTTATGCGTTATTACGCAATACCATATAACGTTACACGCCATGACGTAATTCTTTATGACGTCATCCGTTCTGACGCAATATTATATGACGTTACACGTTATTACGCAATACCATATAACGTTATACGTCATGGCGCAATACTATATGACGTTATACGTTGTACCGTAATTCTATATGACGTTATACGTTACGACGTCACACAATATAACGTTATACATCATGACGTATTACTGTGTGACGTTATACGTTATACCTTAATACTACATGACATTAAACGTTATGACGTATTACTATGTGACGTTCTGCTTTATGACGTAATTCTATATGACGTTATACGTCATGACGTTATTCTATATGAAGTCATTCGTTGTGGCTTAGTTCTATGTGACGTTATACGTTATGACGCAATACTATATGACGTCATACGTTATGACGTAATACTCTGAAACGTTGTACGTCATGACGCATTACTATATGACGTTATATGTTATGACGCAACACTATATGACGTCATCCGTTATGACGTATTACTATGTGACGTTATACGTTATGACGTCACTCAATATAACGTTATACGTCATGGCGCAATACTATATGACGTTATACGTTTTACCGTAATTCTATATGACGTTATACGTTATGACGTCACACAATTTAACGTTATACGTCATGACGTGAAACTGTGTGACGTTATACGTTATACCTTAATACTACATGACATTATACGTTATGACGTATTACTATGTGACGTTGTGCTTTATGACTTAATTCGATATGACGTTATACGTCATGACGTTATTCTATATGACGTCATTCGTTGTGGCTTACTTCTATGTGACGTTATACGTTATGACGCAATACTATATGCCGTCATACGTTATGACGTAATTCTATGTGACGTTATACGTTATGGCGCAATACGATATAGCGCTATACGTTATGACGAATTACTTTGTGACGTTATACGTTATTACACAATAACATATAACGTTGAACGTCATGACACAATACTATACGACGTTATATGTTATGACGTAATACTATATGACGTTATACGCCATGGCGCAATATTATATGACGTCATTCGGAATGACGCAATACTATATGCCATTATACGTTATGGCGTATTACTATCTGACGTTATACGTTATGACGCAATATTATGTGACGTCATTCGGAATGACGCAATACTATGTGACGTTATGCGTTATGACGCAATACAATATAGCGCTATGCGTTATGACGTATTACTATGTGACGTTATACGTCATGGCGTAAATCTATATGACGTCATCCGTTCTGACGTAGAACTATGTGACGTTATACGTTATGACGTAATTTAATATGACGTTATACGTTATGACGTAATTCAATATGACGTTATACGTCATGGCGGAATACTACATGACATTATACGTTATGGCGTATTACTATGTGACGTTATACGTTATGACGTTATTCTATATGACGTTATACGTCATGACGTAATACTATATGACATCATCCGTTACGAAGTAATACTATGTGACGTTATACGTTATTCCTTAATACTGTACAACGTTCAACATTATTACGTTATACCATATAACGTTATACCATATAACGTTATACGTTATGACGTAACTCTATATCACGTTATACGTCATGACGCAATACTACATGACTTTCTACGGTATGACGTATTACTATGTGATGTTATACGTTATGAGATAATTATATATGACGGTATACGTTATGACGTAATACTCTGAAACGTTGTACGTCATGACGCAATTCTATATGACGTTATACGTTATGACGCTATTCTGTATAGCGCTATATGTTAAGACGTATAACTATGTGATGGTATACGTTAAACCGTAATTCCATATGACGTTATACGTTATGGCGTATTAATATGTGACGTTATACGTTATGACGCAATATTATATGACGTCAATCGGAATGACGCAATACTATAGGCCGTTATACGTTATGACGTAATACTATATGACGTTATACGCCATGGCGCAATACTATATGACGTTATACGTTGTACCGTAATTCTATATGACGTTATACGTCTTGACGTTATTCTATATGACGTCATTCGTTGTGGCTTAGTTCTATGTGACGTTATACGTTATGACGCAATCCTATATGACGTCATACTTTATGACGTAATACTATGTGACGTTATACGTTATGACGTCACTCAATATAACGTTATACGTCATGGCGCAATACTATATGACGTTATACGTTTTACCGTAATTCTATATGACCTTATACGTTATGACGTCACACAATTTAACGTTATACGTCATGACGTGAAACTGCGTGACGTTATACGTTATACCTTAATACTACATGACATTATACGTTATGACGTATTACTATGTGACGTTGTGCTTTATGACGTAATTCTATATTACGTTATACGTCATGACGTTATTCTATATGACGTCATTCGTTGTGGCATAGTTCTATGTGACGTTATACGTTATGACGCAATACTATATGACGTCATACGTTATGACGTAATACTATGTGACGTTATACGTTATGGCGCAATACAATATAGCGCTATACGTTATGACGAATTACTTTGTGACGTTATACGTTAATACACAATAACATATAACGTTGAACGTCATGACACAATACTATACGACGTTATACGTTATGACGTAATACTATATGACGTTATACGTCATGGTGCAATATTATATGACGTCATTCGGAATGACGCAATACTATGTGCCATTATACGTTATGGCGTATTACTATGTGACGTTATACGTTATGACGCAATATTATATGACGTCATTCGGAATGACGCAATACTATATGACGTTATGCGTTATGACGCAATACAATATAGCGCTATAAGTTATGACGTATTACTATGTGACGTTATACGTCATGGCGTAAATCTATATGACGTCATCCGTTCTGACGTAGAACTATGTGACGTTATACGTTATGACGTAATTTAATATGACGTTATACGTTATGACGTAATTCAATATGACGTTATACGTCATGGCGTAATTCTACATGACGTCATCCGTTCTGACGTAGAACTGTGTGACGTTATACGTTATGACGTAATTCAATATAACGTTATACGCTATGACGTAATTCAATATGACGTTATACGTCATGACGGAATACTATATGACGTCATTCGCAATGACGCAATACTATGTGACGTTATCCGTTATGAGGCAATACGATATAGCGCTATACGTTATGACGTATTACTATGTGACGTTGTACGTTATGACGCAATATTATATGTCGTCATACGGAATGACACAATACTATATGCCGTGATACGTTATGGCGTATTACTATGTGAAGTTATACGTTATGACGCAATATTATATGACGTTGTACGTCATGGCGCAATACTATATGACGTTATACGTTTTACCGTAATTCTGTATGACGTTATACGTTATGACGTAACACAATTTAACGTTATACGTCATGACGTGTTACTATGGGACGATATACGTTATACCTTAATACTACATGACATTATACGGTATGACGTAATTCAATATGTCGTTATACGTCATGGCGGAATACTATATGACGTCATTCGGAATGATGCAATACTATGTGACGTTGTCCGTTATGACGCAATACAATATAGCGCTATACGTTATGACGTATTACTATGTGACGTTATACGTTATTACACAATAACATATAACGTTGAACGTCATGACACAATACTATATGACGTTATACGTTATGACGTAATACTATATGACGTTATACGTCATGGCGCAATATTATATGACGTCATTCGGAATGACGCAATACTATATGACGTTATACGTTTTACCGTAATTCTATATGACGTTATACGTTATGACGTAACACAATTTAACGTTATACGTCATGACGTGTTACTATGGGACGATATACGTTATACCTTAATACTACATGACATTATACGTTATGACGTAATTCAATATGTCGTTATACGTCATGGCGGAATACTATATGACGTCATTCGGAATGATGCAATACTATGTGACGTTATCCGTTATGACGCAATACAATATAGCGCTATACGTTATGACGTATTACTATGTGACGTTATACGTTATTACACAATAACATATAACGTTGAACGTCATGACACAATACTATATGACGTTATACGTTATGACGTAATACTATATAGCGCTATACGTTATGACGAATTACTTTGTGACGTTATACGTTATTACACAATAACATATAACGTTGAACGTCATGACACAATACTATATGATGTTATACGTTATGGCGTATTACTATGTTACGTTATACGTTATTACACATTATAATATAACGTTGTTCGTCATGACGCAATACTATATGACGTTATACGTTATGACACAATACTATATGACGTCATCCGTTATGACGTAGTACTATGTGATGTTATACGTTATGACGCTATACTATATAGCGCTATATGTTAAGACGTATAACTATGTGATGGTATACGTTAAACCGTAATTCCATATGACGTTATACGTTATGGCGTATTAATATGTGACGTTATACGTTATGACGCAATATTATGTGACGTCAATCGGAATGACGCAATACTATAAGCCGTTATACGTTATGACGTAATACTATATGACGTTATACGCCATGGCGCAATACTATATAACTTTATACGTTATACCTCAATACTACATGACATTATACGTTATGACGTATTACTATGTGACGTTGTGCTTTACGACGTAATTCTATATGACGTTATTCTATATGACGTCATTCGTTGTGGCTTAGTTCTATGTGACGTTATACGTTATGACGCAATACTATATGACGTCATACGTTATGACGTGATACTATGTGACGTTATACGTTATGGCGCAATACAATATAGCGCTATACGTTATGACGAATTACTTTGTGACGTTATACGTTATTACACAATAACATATAACGTTGAACGTCATGACACAATACTATATGATGTTATACGTTATGACGTAATACTATATGACGTTATACGTCATGGCGCAATATTATATGACGTCATTCGGAATGACGCAATACTATATGACGTTATACGTTATGGCGTATTACTATGTTACGTTATACGTTATTACACATTAAAATATAACGTTGTTCGTCATGACGCAATACTATATGACGTTATACGTTATGGCGTATTACTATGTGACGTTATACGTTATGACGCAATATTATATGACGTCATTCGGAATGACACAATACTATGAGACGTTATCCGTTATGACGCAATACAATATAGCGCTATACGTCATGGCGTATTACTATGTGACGTTATACGTTATGATGCCATACTACATAGCGCTATACGTTATGACGTATTACTATGTGACGTTATACGTTATACCTTAGTACTACATGACATTGTACGTTATGGCGTATTACTCTGTGACGTTGTGCGTTATGACGTAATTCTGTACGACGTTATACGTCATGACGTAATTCTATGTGACTATGTGACGCTATACGTTATGACGCTATACAATATAGCGCTATACGTTATGACGTATTACTATGTGACGTTATACGTTATGACGTCACACAATATAACGTTATACGTCATGACGTGTTACTATGTGACGTTATACGTTATACCTTAATACTACATGACATTATACGTTATGACGTATTACTATGTGACGTTGTACGTTATGACGTAATTCTATATGACGTTATTCTATATGACGTCATTCGTTGTGGCTTAGTTCTATGTGACGTTATACGTTATGGCGCAATACAATATAGCGCTATACGTTATGGCGTATTACTATGTTACGTTATACGTCATGGCGTAATTCTATATGACGTCATCCGTTCTGACGTAGAACTATGTGACGTTATACGTTATGACGTAATTTAATATGACGTTATACGTTATGACATAATTCAATATGACGTTATACGTCATGGCGGAATACTACATGATATTATACGTTATGGCGTATTACTATGTGACGTTATACGTTATGACGATATTCTATATGACGTTATACGTCATGACGTAATACTATATGACATCATCCGTTACGAAGTAATACTATGTGACGTTATACGTTATTCCTTAATACTGTACAACGTTCAACATTATTACGTTATACCATATAACGTTATACCATATAACGTTATACGTTATGACGTAACTCTATATCACGTTATACGTCATGACGCAATACTACATGACATTCTACGTTATGACGTATTACTATGTGATGTTATACGTTATGAGATAATTATATATGACGTTATACGTTATGACGTAATACTCTGAAACGTTGTACGTCATGACGCAATACTATATGACGTTATACGTCATGACGCAATACTACATGACATTCTACGTTATGACGTATTACTATGTGATGTTATACGTTATGAGGTAATTCTGTAGTACGTCATCCGTTGTGGCGTAGTACTATGTGTCGTTATGCGTTATTACGCAATACCATATAACGTTACACGCCATGACGTAATTCTTTATGACGTCATCCGTTCTGACGCAATATTATATGACGTTACACGTTATTACGCAATACCATATAACGTTATACGTCATGGCGCAATACTATATGACGTTATACGTTGTACCGTAATTCTATATGACGTTATACGTTACGACGTCACACAATATAACGTTATACATCATGACGTATTACTGTGTGACGTTATACGTTATACCTTAATACTACATGACATTAAACGTTATGACGTATTACTATGTGACGTTCTGCTTTATGACGTAATTCTATATGACGTTATACGTCATGACGTTATTCTATATGAAGTCATTCGTTGTGGCTTAGTTCTATGTGACGTTATACGTTATGACGCAATACTATATGACGTCATACGTTATGACGTAATACTCTGAAACGTTGTACGTCATGACGCATTACTATATGACGTTATATGTTATGACGCAACACTATATGACGTCATCCGTTATGACGTATTACTATGTGACGTTATACGTTATGACGTCACTCAATATAACGTTATACGTCATGGCGCAATACTATATGACGTTATACGTTTTACCGTAATTCTATATGACGTTATACGTTATGACGTCACACAATTTAACGTTATACGTCATGACGTGAAACTGTGTGACGTTATACGTTATACCTTAATACTACATGACATTATACGTTATGACGTATTACTATGTGACGTTGTGCTTTATGACTTAATTCTATATGACGTTATACGTCATGACGTTATTCTATATGACGTCATTCGTTGTGGCTTACTTCTATGTGACGTTATACGTTATGACGCAATACTATATGCCGTCATACGTTATGACGTAATTCTATGTGACGTTATACGTTATGGCGCAATACGATATAGCGCTATACGTTATGACGAATTACTTTGTGACGTTATACGTTATTACACAATAACATATAACGTTGAACGTCATGACACAATACTATACGACGTTATATGTTATGACGTAATACTATATGACGTTATACGCCATGGCGCAATATTATATGACGTCATTCGGAATGACGCAATACTATATGCCATTATACGTTATGGCGTATTACTATCTGACGTTATACGTTATGACGCAATATTATGTGACGTCATTCGGAATGACGCAATACTATGTGACGTTATGCGTTATGACGCAATACAATATAGCGCTATGCGTTATGACGTATTACTATGTGACGTTATACGTCATGGCGTAAATCTATATGACGTCATCCGTTCTGACGTAGAACTATGTGACGTTATACGTTATGACGTAATTTAATATGACGTTATACGTTATGACGTAATTCAATATGACGTTATACGTCATGGCGGAATACTACATGACATTATACGTTATGGCGTATTACTATGTGACGTTATACGTTATGACGTTATTCTATATGACGTTATACGTCATGACGTAATACTATATGACATCATCCGTTACGAAGTAATACTATGTGACGTTATACGTTATTCCTTAATACTGTACAACGTTCAACATTATTACGTTATACCATATAACGTTATACCATATAACGTTATACGTTATGACGTAACTCTATATCACGTTATACGTCATGACGCAATACTACATGACTTTCTACGGTATGACGTATTACTATGTGATGTTATACGTTATGAGATAATTATATATGACGGTATACGTTATGACGTAATACTCTGAAACGTTGTACGTCATGACGCAATACTATGTGACGTTATACGTTATGACGCAATACTATATCACGTCATCCGTTATGATGTAGTACTATGTGACGTTATACGTTATGACGCCATACTACATAGCGCTATACGTTATGACGTATTACTATGTGACGTTATACGTTATGACGTCACACAATATAACGTTATACGTCATGACGTATTACTATGTGACGTTATACGTTATACCTTAATACTACATGACATTATACGTTATGACGTATTACTATGTGACGTTGTGCGTTATGACGTAATTCTGTATGGCGTTATACGTTATGAGATAATTATATATGACGTTACACGTTATGACGTAATACTCTGAAACGTTGTACGTCATGACGCAATACTATGTGACGTTATACGTTATGACGCAATACTATATGACGTCATCCGTTATGGTGTAGTAGTATGTGACGTTATACGTTATGACGTATTACTATGTGACGTTATACGTTATACCTTAGTACTACATGACATTGTACGTTATGGCGTATTACTCTGTGACGTTGTGCGTTATGACGTAATTCTGTACGACGTTATACGTCATGACGTAATTCTATGTGACTATGTGACGCTACACGTTATGACGCTATACAATATAGCGCTATACGTTATGACGTATTACTATGTGACGTTATACGTTATGACGTCACACAATATAACGTTATACGTCATGACGTGTTACTATGTGACGTTATACGTTATACCTTAATACTACATGACATTATACGTTATGACGTATTACTATGTGACGTTGTACGTTATGACGTAATTCTATATGACGTTATTCTATATGACGTCATTCGTTGTGGCTTAGTTCTATGTGACGTTATACGTTATGACGCAATACTATATGACGTCATACGTTATGACGTAATACTATGTGACGTTATACGTTATGGCGCAATACAATATAGCGCTATACGTTATGGCGTATTACTATGTTACGTTATACGTCATGGCGTAATTCTATATGACGTCATCCGTTCTGACGTAGAACTATGTGACGTTATACGTTATGGCGTAATTTAATATGACGTTATACGTTATGACATAATTCAATATGACGTTATACGTCATGGCGGAATACTACATGACATTATACGTTATGGCGTATTACTATGTGACGTTATACGTTATTACGATATTCTATATGACGTTATACGTCATGACGTAATACTATATGACATCATCCGTTACGAAGTAATACTATGTGACGTTATACGTTATTCCTTAATACTGTACAACGTTCAACATTATTACGTTATACCATATAACGTTATACCATATAACGTTATACGTTATGACGTAACTCTATATCACGTTATACGTCATGACGCAATACTACATGACATTCTACGTTATGACGTATTGCTATGTGATGTTATACGTTATGAGATAATTATATATGACGTTATACGTTATGACGTAATACTCTGAAACGTTGTACGTCATGACGCAATACTATATGACGTTATACGTTATGACGCTATTCTGTATAGCGCTATATGTTAAGACGTATAACTATGTGACGGTATACGTTAAACCGTAATTCCATATGACGTTATACGTTATGGCGTATTAATATGTGACGTTATACGTTATGACGCAATATTATATGACGTCAATCGGAATGACGCAATACTATAAGCCGTTATACGTTATGACGTAATACTATATGACGTTATACGCCATGGCGTAATACTATATGACGTTATACGTTGTACCGTAATTCTATATGACGTTATACGTCTTGACGTTATTCTATATGACGTCATTCGTTGTGGCTTAGTTCTATGTGACGTTATACGTTATGACGCAATCCTATATGACGTCATACGTTATGACGTAATACTATGTGACGTTATACGTTATGGCGCAATACAATATAGCGCTATACGTTATGACGAATTACTTTGTGACGCTATACGTTATTACACAATAACATATAATGTTGAACGTCATGACACAATACTATATGACGTTATACGTTATGACGTAATACTATATGACGTTATACGTTATAAATTAATACTACATGACATTATACGTTATGACGTACTGCTATGTGACGTTATACGTTATGACGATATTCTATATGACGTTATACGTCATGACGTAATACTATATGATATCGTCCGTTACGAAGTAATACTATGTGACGTTATACGTTATGACGCAATATTGTATGACGTCATTCGGAATGATGCAATACTATGTGACGTTATCCGTTATGACGCAATACAATACAGCGCTATACGTTATGACGTATTACTATGTGACGTTATACGTTATAAATTAATACTACATGACATTATACGTTATGACGTATTACTATGTGACGTTGTGCTTTATGACGTAATTCTATATGACGTTATACGTCATGACCTTATTCTATATGACGTCATTCGTTGTGGCTTACTTCTATGTGACGTTATACGTTAAGACGCAATACTATATGCCGTCATACGTTATGACGTAATACTATGTGACGTTATACGTTATGGCGCAATACGATATAGCGCTATACGTTATGACGAATTACTTTGTGACGTTATACGTTATTACACAATAACATATAACGTTGAACGTCATGACACAATACTATACGACGTTATATGTAATGACGTAATACTATATGACGTTATACGTCATGGCGCAATATTATATGACGTCATTCGGAATGACGCAATACTATATGCCATTATACGTTATGGCGTATTACTATCTGACGTTATTCGTTATGACGCAATATTATGTGACGTCATTCGGAATGACGCAATACTATGTGACGTTATGCGTTATGACGCAATACAATATAGCGCTATACGTTATGACGTATTACTATGTGACGTTATACGTCATGGCGTAAATCTATATGACGTCATCCGTTCTGACGTAGAACTATGTGACGTTATACGTTATGACGTAATTTAATATGACGTTATACGTCATGACGCAATACTATATGACGTTATACGTTATGACGATATTCTGTATAGCGCTATATGTTAAGACGTATAACTATGTGATGGTATACGTTAAACCGTAATTCCATATGACGTTATACGTTATGGCGTATTAATATGTGACGTTATACGTTATGACGCAATATTATATGACGTCAATCGCAATGACGCAATACTATAAGCCGTTATACGTTATGACGTAATACTATATGACGTTATACGCCATGGCGTAATACTATATGACGTTATACGTTGTACCGTAATTCTATATGACGTTATACGTCTTGACGTTATTCTATATGACGTCATTCGTTGTGGCTTAGTTCTATGTGACGTTATACGTTATGACGCAATCCTATATGACGTCATACGTTATGACGTAATACTATGTGACGTTATACGTTATGGCGCAATACTATATGACGTCATCCGTTATGACGTAGTACTATGTGACGTTATACGTTATGACGCTATACTATATAGCGCTATATGTTAAGACGTATAACTATGTGATGGTATACGTTAAACCGTAATTCCATATGACGTTATACGTTATGGCGTATTAATATGTGACGTTATACGTTATGACGCAATATTATATGACGTCAATCGGAATGACGCAATACTATAAGCCGTTATACGTTATGACGTAATACTATGTGAAGTTATACGTTATGACGCAATATTATATGACGTTGTACGTCATGGCGCAATACTATATGACGTTATACGTTTTACCGTAATTCTATATGACGTTATACGTTATGACGTAACACAATTTAACGTTATACGTCATGACGTGTTACTATGGGACGATATACGTTATACCTTAATACTACATGACATTATACGTTATGACGTAATTCAATATGACGTTATACGTCATGGCGGAAGACTATATGACGTCATTCGGAATGACGCAATACTATGTGACGTTATCCGTTATGACGCAATACAATATAGCGCTATACGTTATGACGTATTACTATGTGACGTTATACATAATTACACAATAACATATAACGTTGAACGTCATGACACAGTACTATATGACGTTATACGTTATGACGTAATACTATATGACGTTATACGTCATGGCGCAATATTATATGACGTCATTCGGAATGACGCAATACTATATGACGTTATACGTTATGGCGCATTACTATGTGACGTTATACGTTATACCTTAATACTACATGACATTATACGTCATGACGCAATACTACATGACTTTCTACGTTATGACGTATTACTATGTGATGTTATACGTTATGAGATAATTATATATGACGTTATACGTTATGACGTAATACTCTGAAACGTTGTACGTCATGACGCAATACTATGTGACGTTATACGTCATGACGTTATTCTATATGACGTCATTCGTTGTGGCTTACTTCTATGTGACGTTATACGTTACGACGCAATACTATATGCCGTCATACGTTATGACGTAATACTATGTGACGTTATACGTTATGGCGCAATACGATATAGCGCTATACGTTATGACGAATTACTTTGTGACGTTATACGTTATTACACAATAACATATAACGTTGAACGTCATGACACAATACTATACGACGTTATATGTTATGACGTAATACTATATGACGTTATACGTCATGGCGCAATATTATATGACGTCATTCGGAATGACGCAATACTATATGCCATTATACGTTATGGCGTATTACTATCTGACGTTATACGTTATGATGCAATATTATGTGACGTCATTCGGAATGACGCAATACTATGTGACGTTATGCGTTATGACGCAATACAATATAGCGCTATACGTTATGACGTATTACTATGTGACGTTATACGTCATGGCGTAAATCTATATGACGTCATCCGTTCTGACATAGAACTATGTGACGTTATACGTTATGACGTAATTTAATATGACGTTATACGTCATGACGCAATACTATATGACGTTATACGTTATGACGATATTCTGTATAGCGCTATATGTTAAGACGTATAACTATGTGATGGTATACGTTAAACCGTAATTCCATATGACGTTATACGTTATGGCGTATTAATATGTGACGTTATACGTTATGACGCAATATTATATGACGTCAATCGGAATGACGCAATACTATAAGCCGTTATACGTTATGACGTAATACTATGTGAAGTTATACGTTATGACGCAATATTATATGACGTTGTACGTCATGGCGCAATACTATATGACGTTATACGTTTTACCGTAATTCTATATGACGTTATACGTTATGACGTAACACAATTTAACGTTATACGTCATGACGTGTTACTATGGGACGATATACGTTATACCTTAATACTACATGACATTATACGTTATGACGTAATTCAATATGACGTTATACGTCATGGCGGAAGACTATATGACGTCATTCGGAATGACGCAATACTATGTGACGTTATCCGTTATGACGCAATACAATATAGCGCTATACGTTATGACGTATTACTATGTGACGTTATACATAATTACACAATAACATATAACGTTGAACGTCATGACACAATACTATATGACGTTATACGTTATGACGTAATACTATATGACGTTATACGTCATGGCGCAATATTATATGACGTCATTCGGAATGACGCAATACTATATGACGTTATACGTTATGGCGTATTACTATGTGACGTTATACGTTATACCTTAATACTACATGACATTATACGTCATGACGCAATACTACATGACTTTCTACGTTATGACGTATTACTATGTGATGTTATACGTTATGAGATAATTATATATGACGTTATACGTTATGACGTAATACTCTGAAACGTTGTACGTCATGACGCAATACTATGTGACGTTATACGTTATGACGCAATACTATATGACGTCATCCGTTATGACGTAGTACTATGTGACGTTATACGTTATGACGCTATACTATATAGCGCTATATGTTAAGACGTATAACTATGTGATGGTATACGTTAAACCGTAATTCCATATGACGTTATACGTTATGGCGTATTAATATGTTACGTTATACGTTATGACGCAATATTATATGACGTCAATCGGAATGACGCAATACTATAAGCCGTTATACGTTATGACGTAATACTATATGACGTTATACGCCATGGCGCAATACTATATGACTTTATACGTTATACCTCAATACTACATGACATTATACGTTATGACGTATTACTATGTGACGTTGTGCTTTATGACGTAATTCTATATGACGTTATTCTATATGACGTCATTCGTTGTGGCTTAGTTCTATGTGACGTTATACGTTATGACGCAATACTATATGACGTCATACGTTATGACGTAATACTATGTGACGTTATACGTTAGGGCGCAATACAATATAGCGCTATACGTTATGACGAATAACTTTGTGACGTTATACGTTATTACACAATAACATATAACGTTGAACGTCATGACACAATACTATATGACGTTATACGTTATGACGTAATACTATATGACGTTATACGTCATGGCGCAATATTATATGACGTCATTCGGAATGACGCAATACTATATGACGTTATACGTTATGGCGTATTACTATGTTACGTTATACGTTATTACACATTAAAATATAACGTTGTTCGTCATGACGCAATACTATATGACGTTATACGTTATGGCGTATTACTATGTGACGTTATACGTTATGACGCAATATTATATGACGTCATTCGGAATGACACAATACTATGAGACGTTATCCGTTATGACGCAATACAATATAGCGCTATACGTCATGGCGTATTACTATTTGACGTTATACGTCATGGCGTAATTCTATATGACGTCATCCGTTCTGACGTAGAACTATGTGACGTTATATGTTATGACGCTATACAATATAGTGCTATACGTTATGACGTAATTCTATATAACGTTATACGTAATGACGTAATTCTATATGCCGTCATCCGTTGTGGCGTAGTACTATGTGTCGCTATACGTTATGACGCAACACTATATGACGTTATCCGTTATGACGTATTACTATGTGACGTTATACGTTATACCTTAATACTACATGACGTTATACGTTATGACGTATTACTATGTGACGTTATACCTTATGACGCAATATTATATGACGTCATTCGGAATGACGCAATACTATATGACGTTATACGTTATGACGTCACACAATATAACGTTATACGTCATGGCGCAATACTATATGACGTTATACGTTTTACCGCAATTCTATATGACGTTATACGTTATGACTTGACACAATTTAACGTTATACGTCATGACGTGAAACTGTGTGACGTTATACGTTATACCTTAATACTACATGACATTATACGTTATGACGTATTACTATGTGACGTTGTGCTTTATGACGTAATTCTATATGACGTTATACGTCATGACGTTATTCTATATGACGTCATTCGTTGTGGCTTACTTCTATGTGACGTTATACGTTATGACGCAATACTATATGACGTCATACGTTATGACGTAATACTATGTGACGTTATACGTTATGGCGCAATACAATATAGCGCTATACGTTATGACGAATTACTTTGTGACGTTATACGTTATTACACAATAACATATAACGTTGAACGTCATGACACAATACTATACGACGTTATATGTTATGACGTAATACTATATGACGTTATACGTCATGGCGCAATATTATATGACGTCATTCGGAATGACGCAATACTATATGCCATTATACGTTATGACGTAATACTATGTGACGTTATACGTTATGGCGCAATACAATATAGCGCTATAAGTTATGACGAATTACTTTGTGACGTTATACGTTATTACACAATAACATATAACGTTGAACGTCATGACACAATACTATACGACGTTATATGTTATGACGTAATACTATATGACGTTATACGTCATGGCGCAATATTATATGACGTCAATCGGAATGACGCAATACTATATGCCATTATACGTTCTGACGTAGAACTATGTGACGTTATACGTTATGACGTAATTTAATATGACGTTATACGTTATGACTTAATTCAATATGACGTTATACGTCATGGCGTAATTCTATATGACGTCATCCGTTCTGACGTAGAACTGTGTGACGTTATACGTTATGACGTAATTCAATATGACGTTATACGTCATGACGGAATACTATATGACGTCATTCGGAATGACGCAATACTATGTGACGTTATCCGTTATGAGGCAATACAATGTAGCGCTATACGTTATGACGTATTACTATGTGACGTTGTACGATATAAATTAATACTACATGACATTATACGTTATGGCGTATTACCTTGTGACGTTATACGTTATAACACAATAACATATAACGTTGTACGTCATGGCGCAATGCTATATGACGTTATACGTTGTAACGTAATTCTATGTGACGTTATACGTTATGACGTCACACAATATAACGTTATACGTCATGACGTATTACTGTGTGACGTTATACGTTATACCTTAATACTACATGACATTAAACGTTATGACGTGTTACTATGTTACATTGTACGTTATGACGTAATTCTGTATGACGCTGTACGTCATGACGTAACTCTATATGACGTCATCCGTTGTGGCGTATTACTATGTGACGTTATGCGTTATGACGCAATATTATATGACGTCATATGTTATGACGTAATACTATGTGACGTTATACGTTATCGCGCAATTCAATATAGCGCTATATGTTATGACGTATTACTATGTGACGTTATACGTTCTACCTTATTACTACATGACATTATACGTTATGACGTATTAATATGTGACGTTGTACGTTATGACGCAATATTATATGTCGTCATTCGGAATGACACAATACTATATGCCGTGATACGTTATGGCGTATTACTATGTGAAGTTATACGTTATGACGCAATATTATATGACGTTGTACGTCATGGCGCAATACTATATGACGATATACGTTTTACCGTAATTCTATATGACGTTATACGTTATGACGTAACACAATTTAACGTTATACGTCATGACGTGTTACTATGGGACGATATACGTTATACCTTAATACTACATGACATTATACGTTATGACGTATTACTATGTGACGTTATAAGTTATGACGTAATACTCTGAAACGTTGTACGTCATGACGTAATACTATATGACGTTATACGTTATTATGCAATACCATATAACGTTATACGTCATGGCGCAATGCTATATGACGTTATACGTTGTACCGTAATTCTATATGACGTTATACGTTACGACGTCACACAATATAACGTTATACATCATGACGTATTACTGTGTGACGTTATACGTTATACCTTAATACTACATGACATTATACGTTATGATGTATTACTATGTGACGTTGTACGTTATGACGTAATTCTATATGACGTTATACGTCATGACGTATTTCTATATGACGTCATCCGTTATGGCGTAGTACTATGTGACGTTATACGTTATGACGCAATATTATATGACGTCATTCGGAATGACGCAATACTATATGACGTTATACGTTATGACGTTATACTATATGCCGTAATACGTTATGACGATATACTTTATAACGTTATACGTCATGGCGCAATACTATATGACGTTATACGTTGTACCGTAATACTATACGACGTTGTACGTCATGACGTAATTCTTTATGATGTCAACCGTTCTGACTTAATATTGTATGACGTTATACGTTATTACGCAATAACATATAACGTTGTACGTCATGACGCAATACTATATGACGTTATACGTTATGACGTAATACAATATAGCGCTACACGTTATGACGTATTAGTATGTGACGTTATACGTTATTACACAATAACATACAACGTTGTACGTCATGATGCAATACTAAATGACGTTATACGTTATGACTCAATACAATATACCGCCAAACGTTGTGACGTATAACTATGTGACGGCATACGTTAAACAGTAATTCTATATGACGTTATACGTTATGACGTATTACTATGTGACGTTATACGTTATGACGTATTACTATCTGACGTTATGCGTTATGACGTAATTCTATATGACGTTATACGTCATGACGCAATACTATATGACGTTATACGTTATGACGTTATACTTTAAGACGTTATACGTCATGGCGCAATACTATATGACGTTATACGTTATACCTTAATACTACATGACATTATACCTTACAACGCAATACTATATGACGTCATCCGTTATGACGTAGTACTATGTGACGTATTACGTGATGACGCTATACTATATAGCGCAATACGTTATGACGTATTACTATGTGACGTTCTACGTTATTACACAATAACATATAACGTTGGACATCATGACGCAATACTATATGACGTTATACGTTACGAAGTAATACTATGTGACGTTATACGTTATGACGCATTACAATATAGCTCTATACGTTATAACGTATTACTATGTGACGTTATACGTTATGACGTTATACTTTATAACGTTATCCGTCATGGCGCAATACTATTAGACGTTATACGTTGTACCGTAATTCTATACGACGTGATACGTTATGACGTAACACTATGTGACGTTATACGTTATGACGCAATACAATATAGCGCTATACGTTATGACGTATTACTTTCTGACGTTATACGTTATTACACAATAACACATATCCTTGTACGTCATGACGCAATACTATAAGACGTTATACGTTATGACGTAATACTACATGACATTATACGTTATGACGTATTACTATGTGACGTTGTGCGTTATGACGTGATTCTATATGACGTTATACGTCATGACGTAATTCTATATGACGTCATCCGTTGTGGCGTAGTACTATGTGACGTTATACGTTATGGCGCAATACAATATAGCGCTAGACGTTATGACGCATTACTATGTGACGTTATACGTTATAAATTAATACTACATGACATTATACGTTATGACGTATTACTATGTGTCGTTGTACGTTATACCTTAATAATACATGACATTATACGTTATGACATATTGCTATGTGAAGTTATACGTTATGACGTAATTGTATATGACGTTATACGTTATGACGTATTACTATGTGACGTTGTGCGTTATGACGTAATACAATATAGCGCTACACGTTATGACGTATTAGTATGTGACGTTATACGTTATTACACAATAACATACAACGTTGTACGTCATGATGCAATACTATATGACGTTATACGTTATGACTCAATACAATATAGCGCCAAACGTTGTGACGTATAACTATGTGACGGCATACGTTAAACAGTAATTCTATATGACGTTATACGTTATGACGTAATACAATATAGCGCTATATGTTATGACGTATTACTATGTGACGTTATACGTTATTACACAATAACATATAACGTTGTACGTCCTGACGTATTACTATGTGACGTTATACGTTATACCTTAATACTACATGACATTATACGTTATGACGTATTACGATGTGACGATATACGTTATGACGTAATGCTATATGACGTTATACGTTATGACGTAGTACTATGTGACGTTATACGTTATGACGCAATACAATATTGCGCTATACGTTATGACGTATTACTGTGTGACGTTATACCTTATTACACCATTACATATAACGTTATACGTCATGACGCACTACTATATGACTTTATACGTTATGACGTAATACAATACAGCGCTATACGTTATAACGTATAACTATGTGACGGTATACGTTAAACCGTAATTATATAGGACGTTCTACGTTATGAAGTATTACTATGCGACGTTATACGTTATGACGCAATATTATATGACGTCATTCGTAATGACGCTATACTATATGACGTTATACGTTATGACGTAATACAATATAGCGATATACGTTATGACGTTGTACTTTGTGACGTTATACGTCATGGCGCAATACTATATGACGCTACACGTTATGACGTAATTCAATATGACGTTATACGTCATGGCGTAATCCTGTATGACGTCATCCGTTGTGGTGTAGTACTATGTGACGTTATACGTTATGACGCAATACTATATGACGTTATACTTTATCACGTTATACGTCATGGCGTAATACTATATGACATCATCCGTTACGAAGTAATACTATGTGACGTCATACGTTACACCTTAATACTCTACAATGTTCAACATTATTACGTTATACCATATAACGTTATACCATATATCATTATACGTTATGACGTAACTCTATATAACGTTCTACGTCATGACGCAATACTATGTGACGTTATACGTTATGACGCAATACAATATTGCGCTATACGTTATGACGTATTACTGTGTGACGTTATACCTTATTACACCATAACATATAACGTTATACGTCATGACGCACTACTATATGACTTTATACGTTATGACGTAATACAATACAGCGCTATACGTTATAACGTATAACTATGTGACGGTATACGTTAAACCGTAAATCTATATGACGTCATCCGTTACGAAGTGATACTATATGACGTTATACGTTATGACGTAATACAATATAGCGCTATACGTTATGACGTATAACTATGGGACGGAATACGTTAAACCGTAATTCTATATGACGTTATGCGTTATGATGTATTATTATGCGACGTTATACGTTATGACGCAATATTATATGACGTCAGTCGTAATGACGCTATACTATATGACGTTATACGTCATGACGCAATACTATATGACGTCATCCGTTGTGGTGTAGTACTATGTGACGTTATACGTTATTACGCAAAACCATATAACGTTATACGTCATGGCGCAATACAATATGACGCTACACGTTATGACGTAATTCAATATGACGTTATACGTCATGACGTAATTCTTTATGACGTCATCAGTTCTGACGCAATACTATATGACGTTATACGATATGACGTAATTCTATGTGACGTTATACGTTATGACGCTACACAATATATAGCGCTATACGTTATGACGTATTACTATGTGACGGTATACGTTAAACCGTAATTATATAGGACGTTCTACGTTATGAAGTATTACTATGCGACGTTATACGTTATGACGCAATATTATATGACGTCATTCGTAATGACGCTATACTATATGACGTTATACGTTATGACGTAATACAATATAGCGATATACGTTATGACGTTGTACTTTGTGACGTTATACGTCATGGCGCAATACTATATGACGCTACACGTTATGACGTAATTCAATATGACGTTATACGTCATGGCGCAATCCTGTATGACGTCATCCGTTGTGGTGTAGTACTATGTGACGTTATACGTTATGACGCAATACTATATGACGTTATACTTTATCACGTTATACGTCATGGCGTAATACTATATGACATCATCCGTTACGAAGTAATACTATGTGACGTCATACGTTACACCTTAATACTCTACAACGTTCAACATTATTACGTTATACCATATAACGTTATACCATATATCATTATACGTTATGACGTAACTCTATATAACGTTCTACGTCATGACGCAATACTATGTGACGTTATACGTTATGACGTAATACAATATAGCGATATACATTATGACGTATAATTATATGACGGGATACGTTAAACCGTAATTCTGTATGACGTTATACGTTATGACGTAATACTATGTGACATTATACGTTATGACGTTATACTTTATAACGTTATACGTCATGGCGCAATACTATATGACGTTGTACCTTATGACGTAATTCTATATGACGTTATACATAATAGCGTAATTCTATATGACGTCATCCGCTGTGGCGTCGTACTGTGTGACGTTATACCTTATGACGCAATTATATATGACGTCATTCGTAATGACGCTATACTATATGACGTTATACGTTATGACGTAATACAATATAGCGCTATACGTTATGACGTATAACTATGTGACGTTATACGTTATGACGCAATACTATATGACGTTATACTTTATCACGTTATACGTCATGGCGTAATACTATATGACATCATCCGTTACGAAGTAATACTATGTGACGTCATACGTTACACCTTAATACTCTACAACGTTCAACATTATTACGTTATACCATATAACGTTATACCATATATCATTATACGTTATGACGTAACTCTATATAACGTTCTACGTCATGACGCAATACTATGTGACGTTATACGTTATGACGTAATACAATATAGCGATATACGTTATGACGTATAATTATATGACGGGATACGTTAAACCGTAATTCTGTATGACGTTATACGTTATGACGTAGTACTATGTGACATTATACGTTATGCCGTTATACTTTATAACGTTATACGTCATGGCGCAATACTATTTGACGTTATACGTTATGACATAATTCAATATGACGTTATACGTCATGACGTAAATCTTTATGACGTCATCCGTTCTGACGCAATACTATATGACGTTATATGTTATAACGTAATTCTATGTGACGTTATACGTTATGACGCTACACAATATATAGCGCTATACGTTATGACGTATTACTTTGTGACGTTATACGTTATTACACAATAACATATAACGTTGTACGTCATGACGCAATACTCTATGACGTTATACGTTATGACGTAATTCAATATGACGTTATACGTCATGGCGGTCTACTATATGACGTCATCCGTTCTGACGTATTACTATGTGACGGTATACGTTAAACCGTAACTCTATATGACGTTATGCGTTATGACGTTATACATTATAACGTTATACGTCATGGCGGTATACTATATGACGTCATCCGTTGTGGCGTAGTACTATATGAAGTTTTACGTTATGACGTAATTCTATATGACGTCATACGTTGTTGCGTAGTACTATGTGACGTTATACGTTATTACGCAGTACTATATGACGTAATACGTCATGGCGCAATACTATATGACGTCATCGGATACGAAGTAATACTATGTTACGTTATACGTTATGACGTAACACTATGTGACGTTATACATTATGACGCAATACAATATAGCGGTATACGTTATGACGTATTACTTGGTGACGTTATACGTTATTACACAATAACATATAACGTTGAACGCCATGACACAATACTATATGACGTTATACGTTATGACGTAATACTATATGACGTTATACGTCATGGCGCAATATTATATGACGTCATTCGGAATGACGCAACACTATATTACGTTATACGTTATGGTGTATTACTATGTGACGTTATACGTTATTACACATTGAAATATAACGTTGTTCGTCATGACGCAATACTATATAACGTTATACGTTATGACGCAATACTATATGACGTCATCAGTTATGACGTAGTACTATGTGACGTTATACGTTATGACGCTATACTATATAGCGCTATATGTTAAGACGTATAACTATGTGATGGTATACGTTAAACCGTAATTCCATATGACGTTATACGTTATGGCGTATTAATGTGTGACGTTATACGTTATGACGCAATATTATATGACGTCAATCGGAATGACGCAATACTATAAGCCGTTATACGTTATGACGTAATACTATATGACGTTATACGCCATGGCGCAATACTATATGACGTTATACGTTGTACCGTAATTCTATATGACGTTATACGTTATGACGTCACACAATATAACGTTATACGTTGTACCGTAATTCGATATGACGTTATACGTTATGACGTCACACAATTTAACGTTATACGTCATGACGTGAAACTGTGTGACGATATACGTTATACCTTAATACTACATGACATTATACGTTATGACGTATAACTATGTGACGTTATAAGTTATGACGTAATACTCCGAAACGTTGTACGTCATGACGTAATACTATATGACGTTATACGTTACGACGTCACACAATATAACGTTGTACATCAAGACGTATTACTGTGTGACGTTATACGTTATACCTTAATACTACATGACATTATACGTTATGACGTATTACTATGTGACGTTGTGCTTTATGACGTAATTCTATATGACGTTATACGTCATGACGTTATCCTATATGACGTCATTCGTTGTGGCTTAGTTCTATGTGACGTTATACGTTATGGCGCAATACAATATAGCGCTATACGTTATGACGAATTACTTTGTGACGTTATACGTTATTACACAATAACATATAACGTTGAACGTCATGACACAATACTATATGACGTTATACGTTATGACGTAATACTATATGACGTTATACGTCATGGCGCAATATTATATGACGTCATTCGGAATGACGCAATACTATATGCCATTATACGTTATGGCGTATTACTATGTGACGTTATACGTTATGACGCAATATTATATGACGTCATTCGGAATGACGCAAAACTATGTGACGTTATGCGTTATGACGCAATACAATATAGCGCTATACGTTATGACGTATTACTATGTGACGTTATACGTCATGGCGTAATTCTATATGACGTCATCCGTTCTGACGTAGAACTATGTGACGTTATACGTTATGACGTAATTTAATATGACCGTATACGTTATGACGTAATTCAATATGACGTTATACGTCATGGCGGAATACTACATGACATTATACGTTATGGCGTATTACTATGTGACGTTGTACGTTATGACGTTCTTCTATATGACGTTATACGTCATGACGTAATACTATATGACATCATCCGTTACGAAGTAATACTATGTGACGTTATACGTTATACCTTAATACTGTACAACGTTCAACATTATTACGTTATACCATATAACGTTATACCATATAACGTTATACGTTATGACGTTACTCTATATCACGTTATACGTCATGACGCAATACTACATGACATTCTACGTTATGACGTATTACTATGTGATGTTATACGTTATGAGATAATTATATTAGACGTTATACGTTATGACGTAATACTCTGAAACGTTGTACGTCATGACGCAATACTATATGACGTCATCCGTTATGACGTAGTACTATGTGACGTTATTAGTTATGACGCTATACAATATAGCGCTATACGTTATGACGTAATACTATGTGACGTTATACGTTATGACGCAATACTATATGACGTCATCCGTTATGACGTAGTACTATGTGACGTTATACGTTATGACGCCATGCTATATAGCGCTATACGTTATGACGTATTACTATGTGACGTTATACGTTATTTCACAATAACACATAACGTTGTACGTCATGACGCAATACTATATGACGTTATACGTTATGACATAATACTATATGACGTTATACGTTATAAATTAATACTACATGACATTATACGTTATGACGTATTGCTATGTGACGTTATTCGTTATGACGATATTCTATATGACGTTATACGTCATGACGTAATACTATATGATATCATCCGTTACGAAGTAATACTATGTGACGTTATACGTTATGACGCAATATTATATGACGTCATCCGTTATGACGTAGTACTATGTGACGTTATACGTTATGACGCTATACAATATAGCGCTATACGTTATGACGTAATACTGTGTGACGTTATACGTTATGATGCAATACTATATGACGTCATCCGTTATGACGTCGTACTATGTGACGTTATACGTTATGACGCCATACTATATAGCGCTATACGTTATGACGTATTACAATGTGACGTTATACGTTATTACACAATAACATATAACGTTGAACGGCATGACACAATACTATATGACGTTATACGTTATGACATAATACTATATGACGTTATACGTTATAAATTAATACTACATGACATTATACGTTATGACGTATTGCTATGTGACGTTATACGTTATGACGATATTCTATATGACGTTATACGTCATGACGTAATACTATATGATATCATCCGTTACGAAGTAATACTATGTGACGTTATCCGTTATGACGCAATACAATACAGCGCTATACGTTATGACGTATTACTATGTGACGTTATACGTTATAAATTAATACTACATGACATTATACGTTATGACGTATTACTATGTGACGTTATACGTTATACCTTAATACTGTACAACGTTCAACATTATTACGTTATACCATATAACGTTATACGTTATGAGGTAACTCTATATAACGTTATACGTCATGACGCAATACTACATGACATTCTACGTTATGACGTATTACTATGTGATGTTATACGTTATGAGGTAATTATATGTGACGTTTTACGTTATGACGTAATACTCTGAAACGTTGTACGTCATGACGCAATACTATATGACGTTATAGGTGATGACGCAATACTATATGACGTCATCCGTTATGACGTAGTACTATGTGACGTTATACGTTATGACGCTATACAATATAGCGCTATACGTTATGACGTAATACTGTGTGACGTTATACGTTATGACGCAATACTATATGACGTCATCCGTTATGACGTCGTACTATGTGACGTTAAACGTTATGACGCTATACAATATAGTGCTAGACGTTATGACGTAATTCTATATAACGTTATACGTAATGACGTAATTCTATATGCCGTCATCCGTTGTGGCGTAGTACTATGTGACGCTATACGTTATGACGCAACACTATATGACGTCATCCGTTATGACGAATTACTATGTGACGTTATATGATATACCTTAATACTACATGACGTTATACGTAATGACGTATTACTATGTGACGTTATACCTTATGACGCAATATTATATGACGTCATTCGGTATGACGCAATACTATATGACGTTATACGTTATGACGTCACTCAATATAACGTTATACGTCATGGCGCAATACTATATGACGTTATACCTTTTACCGTACTTCTATATGACGTTATACGTTAATACGTCACACAATTTAACGTTATACGTCATGACGTGAAACTGTGTGACGATATACGTTATACCTTAATACTACATGACATTATACGTTATGACGTATTACTATGTGACGTTATAAGTTATGACGTAATACTCTGAAACGTTGTACGTCATGACGTAATACTATATGACGTTATACGTCATGACGTAATTCTGTAGTACGTCATCCGTTGTGGCGTAGTACTATGTGTCGTTATGCGTTATTACGCAATACCATATAACGTTATACGTCATGGCGCAATACTATATGACGTTATACGTTGGACCGCAATTCTATATGACGTTATACGTTACGACGTCACACCATATAACGTTATACGTCATGACGTATTACTATGTGACGTTATACGTTATATCTTAATACTGCATGACATTATACGTTATGACGTATTACTATGTGACGTTGTACGTTATGACGTAATTCTGTACGACGTTATACGTCATGACGTAATTCTATATGACGTCATCCGTTGTGGCGTCTTTCTATGTGACGCTATACGTTATGACGCAATACTGTATGACGTTATACGTTATGACGTCACGCAATATAACGTTGTGCGTCATGACGTATTACTTTGTGACGTTATACGTTATTACACAATAACATATAACGTTGAACGTCATGACACAATACTATATGACGTTATACGTTATGACGTAATACTATATGACGTTATACGTCATGGCGCAATATTATATGACGTCATTCGGAATGACGCAATACTATATGCCATTATACGTTATGGCGTATTACTATGTGACGTTATACGTTATGACGCAATATTATATGACGTCATTCGGAATGACGCAAAACTATGTGACGTTATGCGTTATGACGCAATACAATATAGCGCTATACGTTATGACGTATTACTATGTGACGTTATACGTCATGGCGTAATTCTATATGACGTCATCCGTTCTGACGTAGAACTATGTGACGTTATACGTTATGACGTAATTTAATATGACGTTATACGTTATGACGTAATTCAATATGACGTTATACGTCATGGCGGAATACTACATGACATTATACGTTATGGCGTATTACTATGTGACGTTGTACGTTATGACGTTCTTCTATATGACGTTATACGTCATGACGTAATACTATATGACATCATCCGTTACGAAGTAATACTATGTGACGTTATACGTTATACCTTAATACTGTACAACGTTCAACATTATTACGTTATACCATATAACGTTATACCATATAACGTTATACGTTATGACGTTACTCTATATCACGTTATACGTCATGACGCAATACTACATGACATTCTACGTTATGACGTATTACTATGTGATGTTATACGTTATGAGATAATTATATTAGACGTTATACGTTATGACGTAATACTCTGAAACGTTGTACGTCATGACGCAATACTATATGACGTCATCCGTTATGACGTAGTACTATGTGACGTTATTAGTTATGACGCTATACAATATAGCGCTATACGTTATGACGTAATACTATGTGACGTTATACGTTATGACGCAATACTATATGACGTCATCCGTTATGACGTAGTACTATGTGACGTTATACGTTATGACGCCATGCTATATAGCGCTATACGTTATGACGTATTACTATGTGACGTTATACGTTATTTCACAATAACACATAACGTTGTACGTCATGACGCAATACTATATGACGTTATACGTTATGACATAATACTATATGACGTTATACGTTATAAATTAATACTACATGACATTATACGTTATGACGTATTGCTATGTGACGTTATTCGTTATGACGATATTCTATATGACGTTATACGTCATGACGTAATACTATATGATATCATCCGTTACGAAGTAATACTATGTGACGTTATACGTTATGACGCAATATTATATGACGTCATCCGTTATGACGTAGTACTATGTGACGTTATACGTTATGACGCTATACAATATAGCGCTATACGTTATGACGTAATACTGTGTGACGTTATACGTTATGATGCAATACTATATGACGTCATCCGTTATGACGTCGTACTATGTGACGTTATACGTTATGACGCCATACTATATAGCGCTATACGTTATGACGTATTACAATGTGACGTTATACGTTATTACACAATAACATATAACGTTGAACGGCATGACACAATACTATATGACGTTATACGTTATGACATAATACTATATGACGTTATACGTTATAAATTAATACTACATGACATTATACGTTATGACGTATTGCTATGTGACGTTATACGTTATGACGATATTCTATATGACGTTATACGTCATGACGTAATACTATATGATATCATCCGTTACGAAGTAATACTATGTGACGTTATACGTTATGACGCAATATTATATGACGTCATTCGGAATGATGCAATACTATGTGACGTTATCCGTTATGACGCAATACAATACAGCGCTATACGTTATGACGTATTACTATGTGACGTTATACGTTATAAATTAATACTACATGACATTATACGTTATGACGTATTACTATGTGACGTTATACGTTATACCTTAATACTGTACAACGTTCAACATTATTACGTTATACCATATAACGTTATACGTTATGAGGTAACTCTATATAACGTTATACGTCATGACGCAATACTACATGACATTCTACGTTATGACGTATTACTATGTGATGTTATACGTTATGAGGTAATTATATGTGACGTTTTACGTTATGACGTAATACTCTGAAACGTTGTACGTCATGACGCAATACTATATGACGTTATAGGTGATGACGCAATACTATATGACGTCATCCGTTATGACGTAGTACTATGTGACGTTATACGTTATGACGCTATACAATATAGCGCTATACGTTATGACGTAATACTGTGTGACGTTATACGTTATGACGCAATACTATATGACGTCATCCGTTATGACGTCGTACTATGTGACGTTATACGTTATGACGCTATACAATATAGTGCTATACGTTATGACGTAATTCTATATAACGTTATACGTAATGACGTAATTCTATATGCCGTCATCCGTTGTGGCGTAGTACTATGTGACGCTATACGTTATGACGCAACACTATATGACGTCATCCGTTATGACGAATTACTATGTGACGTTATATGATATACCTTAATACTACATGACGTTATACGTAATGACGTATTACTATGTGACGTTATACCTTATGACGCAATATTATATGACGTCATTCGGTATGACGCAATACTATATGACGTTATACGTTATGACGTCACTCAATATAACGTTATACGTCATGGCGCAATACTATATGACGTTATACCTTTTACCGTACTTCTATATGACGTTATACGTTAATACGTCACACAATTTAACGTTATACGTCATGACGTGAAACTGTGTGACGATATACGTTATACCTTAATACTACATGACATTATACGTTATGACGTATTACTATGTGACGTTATAAGTTATGACGTAATACTCTGAAACGTTGTACGTCATGACGTAATACTATATGACGTTATACGTCATGACGTAATTCTGTAGTACGTCATCCGTTGTGGCGTAGTACTATGTGTCGTTATGCGTTATTACGCAATACCATATAACGTTATACGTCATGGCGCAATACTATATGACGTTATACGTTGGACCGCAATTCTATATGACGTTATACGTTACGACGTCACACCATATAACGTTATACGTCATGACGTATTACTATGTGACGTTATACGTTATATCTTAATACTGCATGACATTATACGTTATGACGTATTACTATGTGACGTTGTACGTTATGACGTAATTCTGTACGACGTTATACGTCATGACGTAATTCTATATGACGTCATCCGTTGTGGCGTCTTTCTATGTGACGCTATACGTTATGACGCAATACTGTATGACGTTATACGTTATGACGTCACGCAATATAACGTTGTGCGTCATGACGTATTACTGTGTGACGTTATACGTTATACCTTAATACTACATGACATTATACGTTATGACGTATAACTCAGTGACGTTGTGCGTTATGACGTAATTGTGTATGACGTTATACGTCATGACGTAATTCTATATGACGTCATCCGTTGTGGCGTAGTACTATGTGACGTTATACGTTATGACGCAATACTATGTGACGTTATACGTTATGACGCTATACTATATAGCGCTATATGTTAAGACGTATAACTATGTGATGGTATACGTTAAACCGTAATTCCATATGACGTTATACGTTATGGCGTATTAATATGTGACGTTATACGTTATGACGCAATATTATATGACGTCAATCGGAATGACGCAATACTGTAAGCCGTTATACGTTATGACGTAATTCTATATGACGTTATACGTTATGACGTCACACAATATAACGTTATACGTTGTACCATAAATCGATATGACGTTATACGTTATGACGTCACACAATATAACGTTATACATCATGACGTATTACTGTGTGACGTTATACGTTATACCTTAATACTACATGACATTATACGTTATGACGTATTACTATGTGACGTTGTGCTTTATGACGTAATTCTATATGACGTTCTACGTCATGACGTTATTCTATATGACGTCATTCGTTGTGGCTTAGTTCTATGTGACGTTATACGTTATGACGCAATACTATATGACGTTATACGTTATGACGTCACACAATTTAACGTTATACGTCATGACGTGAAACTGTGTGACGATATACGTTATACCTTAATACTACATGACATTATACGTTATGACGTATTACTATGTGACGTTATAAGTTATGAAGTAATACTCTGAAACGTTGCACGTCATGACGTAATACTATATGACGTTATACGTCATGACGTAATTCTGTTGTACGTCATCCGTTGTGGCGTAGTACTATGTGTCGTTATGCGTTATTACGCAATACCATATAACGTTATACGTCATGGCGCAATACTATATGACGTTATACGTTGTACCGTAATTCTATATGACGTTATACTTTACGACGTCACGCAATATAACGTTGTACGTCATGACGTAGTACTATGGGACGTTATACGTTATGACGTAATACTATATGTCGTTATACGTTATTACGCAATACCATATAACGTTATACGTCATGACGCTATACAATATAGCGCTATACGTTATGACGTAATACTGTGTGACGTTATACGTTATGACGCAATACTATATGACGTCATCCGTTATGACGTAGTACTATGTGACGTTATACGTTATGACGCAATACTATATGACGTCCTCCGTTATGACGTAGTACTATGTGACGTTATACGTTATGACGCTATACAATATAGCGCTATACGTTATGACGTAATACTGTGTGACGTTATACGTTATGACGCAATACTCTATGACGTCATCCGTTATGACGTCGTACTATGTGACGTTATACGTTATGACGCTATACAATATAGTGCTATACGTTATGACGTAATTCTATATAACGTTATACGTAATGACGTAATTTTATATGCCGTCATCCGTTGTGGCGTAGTACTATGTGACGTTATACGTTATGACGCAATACTATATGACGTCATACGTTATGACATTATACTTTATACCGTTATACGTCATGGCGCAATGCTATATGACGTTATACGTGGTACTGCGATTCTATATGACGTTATACGTCATGACGTAATTCTTTATGACGTCATCCGTTCTGACGCAATACTATATGACGTTATACGTTATGACGTTATACTTTATAATATTATACGTCATGGCGCAATACTATATGACGTTATACGTTATGACGTAATTCTATATGACTTTATGCGTCATGACGTAATTCTATACGACGTGATCCATTACGAAGTAATACTATCTGACGTTATACGTTATGACGTAACACTATGTGACGTTATACATTATGACGCTATACAATATATCGCTATACGTTATGACGTATTACTATGTGACGTCATACTCTATTACACAATAACATATAACGTTGTACGTCATGACGCAATACTATATGACGTTATACGTTAGGACGTAATTCTATATGACGTTATACGTCATGACACAATACTATATGACGTTATACGTTGTACCGTAATTCTATATGACGTTATACATTATGATGTCACACAATATAGCGCTATACGTTATGACGTATAACTATGTGACGGTATACGTTAAACCGTAATTCTATATGACGTCATCCGTTACGAAGTAATACTATGTGACGTTATACGTTATGACGTAACACTATGTGACATTATACATTATGACGCAATACAGTATAGCGCTATACCGTTGACGTATTACTTTGTGACGTTATACGTTATTACACAATAACATATAACGTTGTACGTCATGACGCAATACTATATGACGTTATACGTTATGACGTAATTCAATATGACGTTATACGTTATGCCGTTATACTTTATAACGTTATACGTCATGGCGCAATGCTATATGACGTTATACGTTGTACTGTCATTCTATATGACGTTATACGTCATGACGTAATTCTTTATGACGTCATCCGTTCTGACGCAATACTATATGACGTTATACCTTATGACGTAATTCTATGTGACGTTATACGTTATGATGCTACACAATATATAGCGCTATACGTTATGACGTATTACTATGTGACGGTATACGTTAAACCGTAACTCTATATGACGTTATGCGTTATGACGTTATACATTATAACGTTATACGTCATGGCGGAATACTATATGACGTCATCCGTTGTGGCGTAGTACTATATGAAGTTATACGTTATGACGTAGAACTATGTGACGTTTTACGTTATGACGCAATACTATATGACGTCATACGTTGTGGCGTAGTACTATGTGACGTTATACGTTATTACGCAGTACTATATGACGTTATACGTTATGACGTAATACAATATGGCGCTATACGTTATGACGTATAAGTATGTGACGGTATACGTTAAACCGTAATTCTATATGACGTTATACGTTATGACGTATTACTATGTGACATTATACGTTATGACGCAATATTATATGACGCCAGTCGTAATGACGCAATACTATATGACGTTATGCGTTATGACGTAGAACTATGTGACGTTTTACGTCATGACGCAATGCTATATAACGTTATACGTTATGACGTAATTCTACATGATGTTATACGTCATGGCGTAATACAATATAGCGCTATACGTTATGACGTATTACTATGTGACGGTATACGCTAAACCGTAACTCTATATGACGTTATGCGTTATGACGTTGTACATTATAACGTTATACGTCATGGCGGAGTACTATATGACGTTATACGTTATGACGTAGAACTATGTGACGTTATACGTTATGACGGAATACTATGTGACGGTATACGTAAAACCGCAACACTATATGACGTTATGCGCTATGACGTTATACTTTATAACGTTATACGTCATGGCGCAATACTATATGACGTTATACGTTATGACGTGATTCTATATGACGTTATACGTCATGGCGTAATTCTATATGACGTCATCCGTTCTGACGTAGTACTATGTGATGTTATACGGTATGACGTAATGCTATGTGACGTTATACGTTATGACGCAATACAATATAGCGCTATACGTTATGACGTATTACTGTGTGACGTTATACGTTATTACACAATAACATATAACTTTGTACGTCATGACGCAATACTCTATGACGTTATACGTTATGACGTAATTCAATATGACGTTATACGTCATGGCGGTATACTATATGACGTCATCCGTTCTGACGTATTACTATGTGACGGTATACGTTAAACCGTAACTCTATATGACGTTATGCGTTATGACGTTATACATTATAACGTTATACGTCATGGCGGTATACTATATGACGTCATCCGTTGTGGCGTAGAACTATGTGACGTTATACGTTATTACGCAGTACTATATGACGTAATACGTCATGGCGCAATACTATATGACGTCATCGGATACGAAGTAATACTATGTTACGTTATACGTTATGACGTAACACTATGTGACGTTATACATTATGACGCAATACAATATAGCGCTATACGTTATGACGTATAACTATGTGACGGTATAAGTTATGACGCAATATTATATGACGTTATACGTTATGACGTAATACAATATAGCGCTATACTTTATGACATATAACTAAGTGACGGTATACGTTATGACGTAATTCTATATGACGTCATACGCTGTGGCATAGTACTATGTGACGTTGTAAGTTATTACACAATAACAAATAACGTTGTACGTCATGTCGCAATACTATATGACGTTATAAGTTATGACGTAATACAATATAGCGCTGTACGTTATGACGTATAACTATGTGACGGTATACGTTTAACCGTAATTATATAGGACGTTCTACGTTATGAAGTATTACTATGCGACGTTATACGTTATGACGCAATATTATATGACGTCATTCGTAATGACGCTATACTATATGACGTTATACGTTATGACGTAATACAATATAGCGCTATACTTTATGACGTATAACTATGTGACGGTATACGTTATGACGCAATATTATATGACGTTATACGTTATGACGTAATTCAATATGACGTTATACGTTATGCCGTTATACTTTATAACGTTATACGTCATGGCGCAATACTATTTGACGTTATACGTTATGACATAATTCAATATGACGTTATACGTCATGACGTAATTCTATATGACGTTATACGTTGTACTGTAATTCTATATGATGTTATACGTCATGACGTAATTCTTTATGACGTTATCCGTTCTGACATGATACTTTATAACGTTAAACGTCATGGCGCAATGATATATGACGTTATACGTTGTACTGTAATTCTATATGACGTTATACGTCATGACGCAGTTCTTTATGACGTCATCCGTTCTGACGCAATACTATATGACTTTATACGTTATGACGTAATTGTATGTGACGTTATACGTTATGACGCAATACTATATGACGTAATACTATGTGACGTTATACCTTATTACACAATACTATATGACGTCATACGTTATGACGTAATACTATGTGACGTTATACCTTATTACACAATAACATATAACGTTATACGTCATGACGCAATACTATATGACGCTATACGTTATGACGTTACACTTTATAACGTTATAGAGTTATGACGTAGTACTATGTGACGTTATACGTTATGACGTAATACAATAAAGCGCTGTACGTTATGACGTATAACTATGTGACGCTATACGTTTAACCGTAATTATATAGGACGTTCTACGTTATGAAGTATTACTATGCGACGTTATACGTTATGACGCAATATTATATGATGTCATTCGTAATGACGCTATACTATATGACGTTATACTTTATAATGTTATACGTCATGGCGCAATACTATATGACGTTATACGTTATGACGTAATTCAATATGACGTTATACGTCATGACGTAATACCTTATGACGTCATCCGTTCTGACGCAATACTATATGACGCTATACGTTATGACGTTACACTTTATATCGTTATACGTTATGACGTAGTACTATGTGACGTTATACGTCATGGCGCAATACTATTTGACGTTATACGTTATGACATAATTCAATATGCCGTTATACGTTGTGGCGTAGTACTATGTGACGTTATACGTTATTACGCAGTACTATATGACGTTATACGTTATTACGTAATACAATATGGCGCTATACGTTATGACGTATAAGTATGTGACGGTATACGTTAAACCGTAATTCTATATGACGTTATACGTTATGACGTATTACTATGTGACATTATACGTTATGAAGCAATATTATATGACGTCAGTCGTAATGACGCAATACTATATGACGTTATACGTTATGACGTAGAACTATGTGACGTTTTACGTTATGACGCAATACTATATGACGTCATACGTTATGACGTAATACTATGTGACGTTATACCTTATTACACAATACTATATGACGTCATACGTTATGACGTAATACTATGTGACGTTATACCTTATTACACAATACTATATTACGTCATACGTTATGACGTAATACTATGTGACGTTATACCTTATTACACAATAACATATAACGTTATACGTCATGACGCAATACTATATGACGTTATACGTTATGACGTAATTCTATATGATGTTATACGTCATGGCGTAATACAATATAGCGCTATACGTTATGACGTATTACTATGTGACAGTATACGTTAAACCGTAACTATATGACGTTATGCGATATGACGTTATACATTGTAACGTTATACATCATGGCGGATTACTATACGACGTTATATGTTATTACGCAATACCATATAACGTTATACGTCATGACAGAATACTATATGACGTCACCCGTTGTGGCGTAGTACTATATGAAGTTATACGTTATGACGTAATTCTATATGACGTCATACGTTGTGGCGTAGTACTATGTGACGTTATACGTTATGACGCAATACTATATGACGTCATACGTTATGACATTATACTTTATAACGTTATACGTCATGGCGCAATGCTATATGACGTTATACGTGGTACTGTAATTCTATATGACGTTATACGTCATGACGTAATTCTTTATGACGTCATCCGTTCTGACGCAATACTATATGACGTTATACGTTATGCCGTTATACTTTATAACGTTATACGTTATGGCGCAATACTATTTGACGTTATACGTTATGACATAATTCAACATGACGTTATAGGTCATGACGTTATCCTATATGACGTCATCCGTTGTGGCGTAGTACTATGTGGCGTTATACGTTATGACGCAATACTATATGACGTCATACGTTATGACAGTATACTTTATAACGTTATACGTCATGGCGCAATGCTATATGACGTTATACGTTGTACTGTAATTCTATATGACGTTATACGTCATGACGTAATTCTTTATGACGTCATCCGTTCTGACGCAATACTATATGACGTTATACGTTATGACGTAATTCTATGTGACGTTATACGTTATGACGCTACACAATATATAACGCTATACGATATGACGTATTACTATGTGACGGTATACGTTAAACCGTAACTCTATATGACGTTATGCGTTATGACGTTATACATTATAACGTTATACGTCATGGCGGAATACTATATGACGTCATCCGTTGTGGCGTAGTACTATATGAAGTTATACGTTATGACGTAGAACTATGTGACGTTTTACGTTATGACGCAATACTATATGACGTCATACGTTGTGGCGTAGTACTATGTGACGTTATACGTTATTGCGCAGTACTATATGACGGTATACGTTAAACCGTAAGTCTATATGACGTTATACGTTATGACGTAATACTATGTGACGTTATACCTTATTACACAATACTATATGACGTCATACGTTATGACGTAATACTATGTGACGTTATACCTCATTACACAATACTATATGACGTTATACGTTATGACGTAATTCTATGTGACGTTATACGTTATGACGTAGAACTATGTGACGTTATACGTTATGACGGAATACTATGTGACGGTATACGTAAAACCGCAAATCTATATGACGTTATGCGCTATGACGTGATTCTATATGACGTTATACGTCATGGCGTAATTCTATATGACGTTATACGTCATGACGTAATTCTTTATGACGTCATCCGTTCTGACGCAAATCTATATGACGTTATGCGCTCTGACGTTATACTTTATAACGTTATACGTCATGGCGCAACTCTATATGACGTTATGCGTTATGACGTTATACTTTATAACGTTATACGTCATGGCGCAATACCATATTACGTTATACGTCATGACAGAATACTATATGACGTCATCCGTTGTGGCGTAGTACTATATGAAGTTATACGTTATGACGTAATTCTATATGACGTCATACGTTGTGGCGTAGTACTATGTGACGTTATACGTTATGACGCAATACTATATGACGTCATACGTTATGACATTATACTTTATACCGTTATACGTCATGGCGCAATGCTATATGACGTTATACGTGGTACTGCGATTCTATATGACGTTATACGTCATGACGTAATTCTTTATGACGTCATCCGTTCTGACGCAATACTATATGACGTTATACGTTATGACGTTATACTTTATAATATTATACGTCATGGCGCAATACTATATGACGTTATACGTTATGACGTAATTCTATATGACTTTATGCGTCATGACGTAATTCTATACGACGTGATCCATTACGAAGTAATACTATCTGACGTTATACGTTATGACGTAACACTATGTGACGTTATACATTATGACGCTATACAATATATCGCTATACGTTATGACGTATTACTATGTGACGTCATACTCTATTACACAATAACATATAACGTTGTACGTCATGACGCAATACTATATGACGTTATACGTTAGGACGTAATTCTATATGACGTTATACGTCATGACACAATACTATATGACGTTATACGTTGTACCGTAATTCTATATGACGTTATACATTATGATGTCACACAATATAGCGCTATACGTTATGACGTATAACTATGTGACGGTATACGTTAAACCGTAATTCTATATGACGTCATCCGTTACGAAGTAATACTATGTGACGTTATACGTTATGACGTAACACTATGTGACATTATACATTATGACGCAATACAGTATAGCGCTATACCGTTGACGTATTACTTTGTGACGTTATACGTTATTACACAATAACATATAACGTTGTACGTCATGACGCAATACTATATGACGTTATACGTTATGACGTAATTCAATATGACGTTATACGTTATGCCGTTATACTTTATAACGTTATACGTCATGGCGCAATGCTATATGACGTTATACGTTGTACTGTCATTCTATATGACGTTATACGTCATGACGTAATTCTTTATGACGTCATCCGTTCTGACGCAATACTATATGACGTTATACCTTATGACGTAATTCTATGTGACGTTATACGTTATGATGCTACACAATATATAGCGCTATACGTTATGACGTATTACTATGTGACGGTATACGTTAAACCGTAACTCTATATGACGTTATGCGTTATGACGTTATACATTATAACGTTATACGTCATGGCGGAATACTATATGACGTCATCCGTTGTGGCGTAGTACTATATGAAGTTATACGTTATGACGTAGAACTATGTGACGTTTTACGTTATGACGCAATACTATATGACGTCATACGTTGTGGCGTAGTACTATGTGACGTTATACGTTATTACGCAGTACTATATGACGTTATACGTTATGACGTAATACAATATGGCGCTATACGTTATGACGTATAAGTATGTGACGGTATACGTTACACCGTAATTCTATATGACGTTATACGTTATGACGTATTACTATGTGACATTATACGTTATGACGCAATATTATATGACGCCAGTCGTAATGACGCAATACTATATGACGTTATGCGTTATGACGTAGAACTATGTGACGTTTTACGTCATGACGCAATGCTATATAACGTTATACGTTATGACGTAATTCTACATGATGTTATACGTCATGGCGTAATACAATATAGCGCTATACGTTATGACGTATTACTATGTGACGGTATACGCTAAACCGTAACTCTATATGACGTTATGCGTTATGACGTTGTACATTATAACGTTATACGTCATGGCGGAGTACTATATGACGTTATACGTTATGACGTAGAACTATGTGACGTTATACGTTATGACGGAATACTATGTGACGGTATACGTAAAACCGCAACACTATATGACGTTATGCGCTATGACGTTATACTTTATAACGTTATACGTCATGGCGCAATACTATATGACGTTATACGTTATGACGTGATTCTATATGACGTTATACGTCATGGCGTAATTCTATATGACGTCATCCGTTCTGACGTAGTACTATGTGATGTTATACGTTATGACGTAATGCTATGTGACGTTATACGTTATGACGCAATGCAATATAGCGCTATACGTTATGACGTATTACTTTGTGACGTTATACGTTATTACACAATAACATATAACGTTGTACGTCATGACGCAATACTCTATGACGTTATACGTTATGACGTAATTCAATATGACGTTATACGTTATGCCGTTATACTTTATAACGTTATACGTTATGACGTAAATCTATATTACGTCATTCGTTATGACGCCATACCATATGAGGTTATACGTTATGACGTTATACTTTATGACGTTATACGTCATGGCGCAATGCTATATGACGTTATACGTTGTACTGTAATTCTATATGACGTTATACGTCATGACGTAATTCTTTATGACGTCATCCGTTCTGACGCAATACTATATGACGTTATACGTTATGACGTAATTCTATGTGACATTATACGTTATGACGCAATATTATATGACGTCAGTCGTAATGACAGAATACTATATGACGTTATAAGTTATGACGTAGAACTATGTGACGTTATACGTTATGACGGAATACTATGTGACGGTATACGTAAAACCGCAACTCTATTTGACGTTATGAGTTATGGCGTTATACTTCATAACGTTATACGTCATGGCGCAATACTATATGACGTTATACGTTATGACGTAATTCTATATGACGTCATCCGTTGTGGCGTAGTACTTTGTGAAGTTATACGTTATGATGTAATTCTATATGATGTCATACGTTGTGGCGTAGTACTTTGTGACGTTATACCTTATGACGCAATACTATATGACGTCATACGTTATGACCTAATACAATATAGCGCTATACGTTAAGACGCATAACTATGTGACGGTATACGTTAGACCGTAATTCTATATGACGTCATCCGTTATGACGTAGTACTATATGACGTTATACGTTATTACACAATAACATATAACGTTGTACGTCTTGACGCAATACTATATGACGTTATACGTTATGACGTAATACATTATAGCACTATACGTTATGACGTATAACTATGTAACAGTATACGTTAAACCGTAATTCTGTATGTCGTTATAAGTTATGACGTATTACTATGTTACGTTGTACGTTATGACGTAATTCAATATGACGTTACACGTCATGACGTTATTCTATATGACGTCATCCGTTATGACGTATTACTATGTGACGTTATGCGTTATGGCGCAATACAATATAGCGCTATACGTTATGACGTATTGCTATGTGGCGGTATAGGTTAAACCGTAACTCTATATGACGTTATGCGTTATGACGTTATGCTTTATAACGTTATAAGTCATGGCGCAATACTATATGACGTTATACGTTGTACCGTAATTTTACATGAATTTATACGTTATGACGTCACACAATATAACGTTATACGTCATGACTTATTACTAAGTGACGTTATACGCTATACCTTTATACAACATGACATTATACGTTATGACGTATTACTTTAATACGTTGTACACTATAACGTAATTCAATATGTCGCTGTACGTCATGACTTAATTATATATGACATGATCCGTTGTGGCATAGTACCATGTGACGTTATACGTTACGACGCAATACTATATAACGTTATACGTTATGACGCAATACAGTATAGCGCTATACGTTATGACGTGTTACTATGTGACGTTATACCTTATTACACAATAACATATAACGTTATACGTCATGACGCAATACTACGTGACGTTCTACGTTATGACGTAATACAATATAGCGCTGTACGTTATGACGTATAACTATGTGACGGTATACGTTAAACCGTAATTCTATAGGACGTTCTACGTTATGTCGTATTACTATGCGACGTTATACGTTATGACGTAATATCATATGACGTCATTCGTAATGACGCCATACTATATGAGGTTATACGTTATGACGTTATACTTTAAGACGTTATACGTCATGGCGCAATACTATATGACGTTATACGTTGTACCGTAATTCTATATGACGTTATACGTTATGACTGCACACAACATAAAGTTATACGTCATGACGTATTACTACGTGACGTTATACGTTATGACGCAATTGTTTATGACGTCATCCGTTCTGACGCAAAATTATATGACGTTTAACGTTATGACGCAATACAATATAGCGCTATACGTTACGCCGTATTAGTATGTGACGTTATACGTTATGACGTTATACTTTATAACGTTATACGTCATGGCGCAATACTATATGACGCTATACGTTATGACGTAGAACTATGTAACGTCATACGTTATGACGTAATACTATGTGACGTTATACCTTATTACACAATAACATATAGCGTTATACGTCATGACGCAATACTATATTACGTTATACGTTATGACGTAATTCTATATGACGTTATACGTTATGACGCTGTACAATATAGCGCTATACGTTATGACGTATTACTATGTGACGGTATACGTTAAACAGTAACTCTATATGACGTTATGCGTTATGACGTTATACATTATAACGTTATACGTCATGGCGCTATACTATATGACGTCATACGTTATGACATTATACTTTATAACGTTATACGTCATGGCGCAATGCTATATGACGTTATAAGTTGTACTGTAATTCTATATGACGTTATACGTCATGACGTAATTCTTTATGACGTCATCCGTTCTGACGCAATACTATATGACGTCATCCGTTCTGACGTATTACTATGTGACGGTATACGTTAAACCGTAATTCTGTATGTCGTTATAAGTTATGACGTATTACTATGTTACGTTCTACGTTATGACGTAATTCAATATAACGCTGTACGTTATGACGTATAACTATGTGACGGTATACGTTAAACCGTAATTCTATAGGACGTTCTACGTTATGTCGTATTACTATGCGACGTTATACGTTATGACGTAATATCATATGACGTCATTCGTAATGACGCCATACTATATGAGGTTATACGTTATGACGTTATACTTTAAGACGTTATACGTCATGGCGCAATACTATATGACGTTATACGTTGTACCGTAATTCTATATGACGTTATACGTTATGACTGCACACAACATAAAGTTATACGTCATGACGTATTACTACGTGACGTTATACGTTATGACGCAATTGTTTATGACGTCATCCGTTCTGACGCAAAATTATATGACGTTTAACGTTATGACGCAATACAATATAGCGCTATACGTTACGCCGTATTAGTATGTGACGTTATACGTTATGACGTAATTCTATATGACGTCATCCGTTGTGGCGTAGTACTATGTGAAGTTATACGTTATGACGTAATTCTATATGACGTCATACGTTGTGGCGTAGTACGTTGTGACGTTATATCTTATGACGCAATACTATATGACGTCATACGTTATGACGTAATACAATATAGCGCTATACGTTAAGACGCATTACTACGTGACGGCATACGTTAAACCGTAATTTTATGTGACGTCATCCGTTATGACGTAGTACTATATGACGTTATACGTTATTACACAATAACATATAACGTTATACGTCATGACGCAATACTATATGACGTTATACGTTATGACGTATTACTATGTGACGATATACGTTATGACCTTATACTTTATAACGTTATACGTTACGACGCAATACTATATGACATTGTACGTTAAGACGTATTTCAATATGACGTTCCACGTCATGGCGTAATTCTATATGACGTCATCCGATCTGACGTAGAACTATGTGACGTTATACGTTATGACGGAATACTATGTGACGGTATACGTTAAACCGTAACTCTATATGGCGTTTTACGTTATGACGTATTACTATGTAACGTTATACGTTATACCTTAATACTACATGACATTATACGCTATGACGTAGTACTATGTGACGACATACGTTATAACGCTATACAATGTAGCGCTATACGTTATGACGTATAACTATGTTACGTTATACGTTATACCTTATTACTACATGACATTATACGTTATGACGTAGTCCTATGTGACGACATACGTTATGACGCTATACAATATATCGCTATACGTTATGACGTATTACTATGTGACGTCATACGTTATTACACAATAACATATGACGTTGTACGTCATGACGCAATACTATATGACGTTATACGATACGACGTAATACATTATAGAGCTATACGTTATGGCGTATAACTATGTAACGGTATACGTTAAACCGTAATTCTATATGACGTTATACGTTATGACGTTATTCTATATGACGTTATACGTCATGACGCAATACTACATGACATTCTACGTTCTGACGTATTACTATGTGAAGTTATACGTTATGACGTAATTATTTATGACGTTATACGTTATGACGTAATACTCTGAAACGTTGTACGTCATGACGTAATTCTTTATGACGTCATCCGTTATGACGTAATTCTATATGACTTTATACGTCATGACGTAATTCTATATGACGTTGTACGTTGTACCGTAATTATATATGACGTTATACGTTATGACGTAATACTCTGAAACGTTGTACGTCATGACGTAATACTATATGACGTTATACGTTATGACGTAATTCTATATGACTTTATACGTCATGACGTAATTCTATATGACGTTGTACGTTGTACCGTAATTATATATGACGTTATACGTTATGACGTAATACTCTGAAACGTTGTACGTCATGACGTCATTCTTTATGACGTCATCCGTTCTGACGCAATATCATATGACGTTATACGTTATTACGCAATACCACATAACGTTATACGTCATGACGCAATACTATATGACGTTATACGTTAAACCGTAATTCTATATGACGTTATACGTTATGACGTATTACTATGTGACGTTATACGTTTTGACGTTATTCTATATGACGTTATACGTCATGACGCAATACTACATGACATTCTACGTCATCACGCAATACTATATGACGTTATACGTTATGACGTAATTCTATATGACTTTATACGTCATGACGTAATTCTATATGACGTTGTACGTTGTACCGTAATTATATATGACGTTATACGTTATGACGTAATACTCTGAAACGTTGTACGTCATGACGTAATTCTTTATGACGTCATCCGTTCTGACGCAATATCGTATGACGTTATACGTTATTACGCAATACCACATAACGTTATACGTTATGACGTATAACTATGTGACGGTATACGTTAAACCTTAATTCTGTATGACGTTATACGTTATGATGTATTACTATGTGACGTAGTACGTTATGACGCAATACTATATGACGTCAAACGTGATGACGTATTACTATGTGACGCTATACGTTATGACGCAATACTATATGACCTCATACGTTATGACGTAATACTACGTGACGTTATACGTTATGCCGCAATACAATATAGCGCTATACGTTATGACGTATTACTATGTGACGTTGTACGTTATTACACACTAACATATAACGTTATACGTCATGACGTATTACTTTGTGACGTTATACGTTATTACGCAATAACATATAACGTTGTACGTCATGACGCAATACTATATGACGTTATACGTTATGACGTAATACAATATACCGCTATACGATATGACGTATATTTATGTGACGGTATACGTTAAACCGTAATTCTGTATTTCGTTATACGTTATGACGTATTACTATGTGACGTTGTACGTTATGACGCAATACTACATGACATTCTGCGTTATGACGTATTACTATGTGAAGTTATACGTTATGGCGTAATTATATATAACGTTATACGTTATGACGTAATACTCTGAAACGTTGTACGTTATGACGCAATTCTGTATGACGTGGTACGTCATGACGGAATTCTATATGACGTCATCCTTTGTGGCGTAGTACTATGTGACGTTATACGCTATGACGCAATACTATATGACGTCATACGTTATGACGTAATACTATGTGACGTTATACGTTATGGCGCAATACAATATAGCGCTATAAGTTATGAGGTATTACTATGTGACGTTATAAGTTAGAAATTAATACTACATGACAGTATACGTAATGACGTATTACTATGTGACGTTATACGTTATGACGCAATACTATATGACGTCATACGGAATGACGCAATACTATATGACGTTATACGTTATGGCGTATTACTATGTGACGTTATACGTTATGACGCAATATTATATGACGTCATTCGGAATGACGCAATACTATATAACGTTATACGTTATGACGTAATTCTATATGACGTTATACGTTAAACCGAAATTCTATATGACGTTATACGTTATGACGTATTACTATGTGACGTTATACGTTATGACGTTATTCTATATGACGTTATACGTCATGACGCAATACTACATGACATTCTACGTCATGACGCAATACTATATGACGTTGTACGTTATGACGTAATTTAGTATGACGTTGTACGTCATGACGTAATTCTGTATGACGTCATCCGTTGTGGCTTTGTACTATGTGACGTCATACGTTATCACGTAATACTATGTGACGTTATACGTTATTGTGCAATACAATATAGCGCTATTCGTTATGACGTAATACTATGTGACGTTATACGTTATGACTCAATAAAATATAGCTCCATACGTTATGACGTATAACTATGTGACGGCATACGTTAAACCGTAATTGTATATGACGTTATACGTTATGACGTATTACTATGTGACGTTATACGTTATGACGTTATTCTATATGACGTTATGCGTCATGACGCAATAGTACATGACATTCTACGTTATGACGTATTACTATGTGAAGTTATACGTTATGACGTAATTATTTATGACGATATACGTTATGACGTAATACTCTGAAACGTTGTACGTCATGACGTAATTCTTTATGACGTCATCCGTTCTGACGCAATATCGTATGACGTTATACGTTATTACGTAATACCACATAACGTTATACGTCATGACGCAATACTATATGACGTTATACGATATGACGTATTTCTATATGACTTTATACGTCATGACGTAATTCTATATGACGTCATCCGTTACGAAGTAATACTGTGTGACGTTATACGATATGACGCAACACTATGTGACGATATACGTTATGACGCAATACAATAAAGCGCTATACGTTATGACGTAATTCTATATGACGTTATACGTCATGACGTAATTCTATATGACGTCATCCGTTACGAAGTAATACTATGTGACGTTATACGTTATGACATAGAACTATGTGACGTTATACGTTATGACGGAATACTATGTGACGGTATACGTAAAACCGCAACTCTATATGACGTTATGCGCTATGACGTTATACTTTATAACGTTATACGTCATGGCGCAATACTATATGACGTTATACGTTATGACGTTACACTTTGTAACGTCATACGTCATGGAGCATTACTATATGACGTTATACGTTATGACGCAATACAATATAGCGCTATACGTTACGACGTATTAGTATGTGACGTTATACGTTATGACGTTATAGTTTATAACGTTATACGACATGGCGCAATACGATATGACGTTATACGTTATGACGTAGAACTATGTGACGTTATACGTTATGACGGAATACTATGTGACGGTATACGTAAAACCGCAAATCTATATGACGTTATGCGCTATGACGTTATACGTTATAAAGTTATACGTCATGGCGCAATACTATATGACGTTATACGTTATGACGTAATGCTATGTGACATTATACGTTATGGCGCAATACAATATAGCGCTATACGTTATGACGTATTACTATGTGACAGTATACGTTAAACCGTAACTATATGACGTTATGCGATATGACGTTATACATTATAACGTTATACATCATGGCGGATTACTATACGACGTTATATGTTATTACGCAATACCATATAACGTTATACGTCATGACGGAATACTATATGATGTCATCCGTTATGACGTATTACTATGTGCCGATATACGTCAGACCTTAATACTACATGACATTGTACGTTATGACGTATTACCATGTGCGGTTGTACGTTATGACGTATGACTATGTGACGTTATACGTTATGACGCCATATTATATGACGTTATACGTTATTACGCAGTACCATATAACGTTATACGTCATGACGCAATACTATATGACGTTATACGTTATGACGTATTACTATGTGACGCTATACGTCTTGACGTAATTCTATATGACGTCATCCGTTATGACGTAGAACTATGTGACGTTATACGTTACGACGCTATACAATATAGCGCTATACGTTATGACGTATTACTATGTGACGGTATACGTTAAACCGTAACTCTATATGACGTTATACGTCATGGCGGATCACTATGTGACGTTATACGTTATTACGCAATACCATATAACGTTATACGTCATGACGCAATACTATATGACGTTATACGTTATGACGGAATACTATATGACGTTATACATTATGGCTTCACACAATATAACATTATGACGCTATACTTTATAACGTTATACGTTATGACGCAATACTATATGACGTCATCCGTTATGGCGTTATACTTTATAACGTTATACGTCATGGCGCAATACTATATGACGTTGTACGTTATGACGTAACTCTATATGACGTTATACGTCATGACGTATTACTATGTGACGCTATACGTTATGACGCAATACTATATGACGTCATACGTTATGACGTAAGTCTATATGACGTTATACGTTATAACATTATACTTTATAATGTTATACGTCATGGCGCAATACTATATGACGTTATACGTTATGAAATAATTCAATATGACGTTATACGTCATGGCGTAATACAATATAGCGCTATACGTTATAACGTATTACTATGTGAGGTTGTAATGACGCAATACTATATGACGTTATACGTTATAACATTATACTTTATAATGTTATACGTCATGGCGCAATACTATATGACGTTATACGTTATGACGTAATACTATATGACGTTATACGTTATGAAATAATTCAATATGACGTTATACGTCATGGCGTAATACAATATAGCGCTATACGTTATAACGTATTACTATGTGAGGTTATACGTCATGACGCAATATTATATGACGTCAGTCGTAATGACGCAATACTATATGACGTTATACGTTATAACATTATACTTTATAATGTTATACGTCATGACGTAATTCTATATGACGTTATACGTCATGACGTAAGTCTATATGACGTCATCCGTTGTGGCGTAGTACTACCTGACGTTATACGTTATAACGCTATACAATATAGCGCTGTACGTTATGACGTATTACTATGTGACGTTATACGTTATACCTTAATACTACATGACATTATACGTTATGACGTATTACTATGTTACGTTGTACGTTATGACGTAATTCTGAATGACGTTGTACGTCATGACATAATTCTATATGACGTCATCCGTTGTGGCGTAGTACTAGCTGACGTTATACGTTATAACGCTATACAATATAGCGCTGTACGTTATGACGTATTAATATGTGACGTTATACGTTATACCTTATTACTACATGACATTATACGTTATGACGTATTACTGTGTTACGTTGTACGTTATGACGTAATTCTGAATGACGTTGTACGTCATGACATAATTCTATATGACGTCATCCGTTATGACGCAATACTATGTGACGTTATACGTTATGACGTAATACAATATAGCGCTATACGTTATGACGTATAACTATGTGACGGTATACGTTAAACCGATATTCTATATGACCTTATACGTTGTGACGTATTACTATGTGACGTTGTACGTTATGACGTAATTCTGTATGACGTTACACGTCATGACGTAATTCTATATGACGTCATCAGTTGTGGCGTAGTACTATGTGACGCTATACGTCATGACGCAATACTTTATGACGTCATACTTTATGACGTAGTACTATGTGACTTTATACGTTATAAATTAATACTACATGACATTATACGTTATGACGTATTACTATGTGACGTTGTACGTTATGACGTAATTCTGTATGACGTTATACGTCATGACGTAAGTCTATATGACGTCATCCGTTGTGGCGTAGTACTAGCTGACGTTATACGTTATAACGCTATACAATATAGCGCTGTACGCTATGACGTATTACTATGTGACGTTATACATTATACCTTAATACTACATGACATTATACGTTATGACGTATTACTATGTTACGTTGTACGTTATGACGTAATTCTGAATGACGTTGTACGTCATGACGTAATTCTATATGACGTCATCCGTTATGACGCAATACTATGTGACGTTATACGTTATGACGCAATACAATATAGCGCTATACGTTATGACGAATTACTTTGTGACGTTATACGTTATTACACAATAACATATAACGTTATACGGCATGGCGCAATACTATATGACGTTATACGTTGTACCGTAATTCTATATGACGTTATACGTTATGACGTCACACAATATAACGTTATGCGTCAAGACGTATTACTGTGTGACGTTATACGTTCTACCATAATACTACATGACATTATAAGATATGACGTATTACTATGTGACGTGCGTTATGACGTAATACTATATGACTTCATCCGTTGTGGCGTAGTACTATGTGACGTTATACGTTACACCTTAATACTACATGAAATTATGCGTTATGACGTAGTACTATGTGACGTCATACGTTATGACGCTATACAATATAGCGCTATACGTTATGACGTATTACTATGGGACGTTATAGGTTATTACACAATAACATATAACGTTGTACGTCATGGCGCAATACTAAATAACGTTATACGTCATGACGTATTTCTATATGACGTCATCCGTTATGACGTAGTACTATGTGACGTTATAAGTTATGACGTAATACTATATGTCGTTATACGTTATTACGCAATACCATATAACGTTATACGTCATGACGTAATACAATATAGCGCTATACGTTATGACGTATAACTATGTGACGGTATACGTTAAACCGATATTCTATATGACCTTATACGTTGTGACGTATTACTATGTGACGTTGTACGTTATGAGGTAATTCTATATGACGTTATACGTCATGACGTAAGTCTATATGACGTCATCCGTTGTGGCGTAGTACTACCTGACGTTATACGTTATAACGCTATACAACATAGCGCTGTACGTTATGACGTATTACTATGTGACGTTATACGTTATACCTTAATACTACATGACATTATACGTTATGACGTATTACTATGTTACGTTGTACGTTATGACGTAATTCTGAATGACGTTGTACGTCATGACATAATTCTATATGACGTCATCCGTTATGACGCAATACTATGTGACGTTATACGTTATGACGTAATACAATATAGCGCTATACGTTATGACGTATAACTATGTGACGGTATACGTTAAACCGATATTCTATATGACCTTATACGTTGTGACGTATTACTATGTGACGTTGTACGTTATGACGTAATTCTGTATGACGTTACACGTCATGACGTAATTCTATATGACGTCATCAGTTGTGGCGTATTACTATTTGACGTTGTACGTCATGACGTAATTCTATATGACGTCATCCGTTGTGGCGTAGTACTATGTGACGTCATACGTTATGACGCTATACAATATAGCGCTATACGTTATGACGTATTACTATGGGACGTTATAGGTTATTACACAATAACATATAACGTTGTACGTCATGGCGCAATACTAAATAACGTTATAAGTTATGACGTAATACAATATAGCGCTATACGTTATGACGTATAACTATGTGACGGTATACATTATACCTTAATACTACCTGACATTATATGTTATAACGTATTACTATGTGACGTTATACGTTATGACGCAATATTGTATGACGTCATTCGGACTGACGCAATACTATATGACGTTACACGTTGTGACGTTATACTTTATATCGTTATACGTCCTGGCGCAATACTATATGAGGTTATACGTTGTAACGTAATTCTATATGACGTTATACGTTATGACGTCACACAATATAACGTTATACATCATGACGTATTACTATGTGACGTTATACGTTATACCTTAATACTACATGACATTATACGTTATGACGTATTACTATGTTACATTGTACGTTATGACGTAATTCTGTATGACGTTGTACGTCATGACGTAATTCTATATGACGTCATCGGTTGTGGAGTATTACGATGTGACGTTATACGTTATGACGCAATATTATATGACGTCATACGTTATGACGTAATACCATGTGACGTTATACGTTATCGCGCAATTCAGTATAGCGCTATATGTTATAACGTATTACAATGTGACGTTATACGGTATGACGCAATACAATATAGCGCTATACGTTATGACGAATTACTTTGTGACGTTATACGTTATTACACAATAACATATAACGTTGTACGTCATGACGCAATACTATATGCCGTTATACGTTATGGCGTATTACTATGTGACGTTGTACGTCATGACGCAATACTATATGACTTTATACGTTATGACGTACTACTATGTTACGATGTACGTTATGACGTAATTCTGTATGACGTTGTACGTCATGACGTAATTCTATATGACGTCATCCATTGTGGCGTATTACTATGTGACGTTGTACGTTATGACGTAATTCTGTATAACGTTATACGTCATGACGCAATTCTATATGACGTCATCCGTTGTGGCGTAGTACTATGTGACGCTATACGTTATGACGCAATACTATATGACGTTATACGTTATGACGTCACACAATATAACGTTATGCGTCATGACGTATTACTATGTGACGCTATAAGTTATACCTTAATCCTACATGACATTATACGCTATGACGTATTACTATGTTACGCTGTACGTTATGACGTAATTCTATATGACGTTATACGACATGACGTAATTCTATATGACGTCATCCGTTGTAGCGTAGTACTATGTGACGCTATACGTCATGACGCAATACTTTATGTCGTCATACGTTATGACGTAGTTCTATGTGACTTTATACGTTATAAATTAATACTACATGACATTATACGTTATGACGTATTACTATGTGACGTTGTACGTTATGACGTAATTCTATATGACGTTATACGTCATGACGTAAGTCTATATGACGTCATCCGTTGTGGCGTAGTACTAGCTGACGTTATACGTTATAACACTATACAATATAGCGCTGTACGTTATGACGTATTACTATGTGACGTTATACGTTGTACCTTAATACTACATGACATTATACGTTATGACGTATTACTATGTTACGTTGTACGTTATGACGTAACTCTATATAACGTTATACGTCATGACGTAATTCTATATGACATTCTACGTTATGACGTATTACTATGTGACGTTATACGTTATGACGATATTCTATATGACGTCATTCGTTGTGGCTTAGTTCTATGTGACGTTATACGTCATGACGTAATACTATATGATATCATCCGTTACGAAGTAATACTATGTGACGTTATACGTTATGACGCAATATTGTATGACGTCATTCGGAATGATGCAATACTATGTGACGTTATCCGTTATGACGCAATACAATACAGCGCTATACGTTATGACGTATTACTATGTGATGTTATACGTTATGAGGTAATTCTGTAGTACGTCATCCGTTGTGGCGTAGTGCTATGTGTCGTTATGCGTTATTGCGCAATACCATATAACGTTACACGTCATGACGTAATTCTTTATGACGTCATCCGTTGTGGCTTAGTTCTATGTGACGTTATACGTTATGACGCAATACTATATGACGTCATACGTTATGACGTAATACTCTGAAACGTTGTACGTCATGACGCAATACTATATGACGTTATATGTTATGACGCAATACTATATGACGTCATCCGTTATGACGTAGTACTATGTGACGTTATACGTTATGACGCTATACAATATAGCGCTATACGTTATGACGTAATACTATGTGACGTTATACGTTATGACGCAATACTATATGACGTCATCCGTTATGACGTCGTACTATGTGACGTTATACGTTATGACGCTATACAATATAGTGCTATACGTTATGACGTAATTCTATATAACGTTATACGTCATGACGTAATTCTATATGCCGTCATCTGTTGTGGCGTAGTACTATGTGTCGCTATACTTTATGACGCAACACTATATGACGTCATCCGTTATGACGTATTACTATGTGACGTTATACGTTATACCTTAATACTACATGACGTTATACGTTATGACGTATTACTATGTCACGTTATACCTTATGACGCAATATTATATGACGTCATTCGGAATGACACAATACTATATGCCGTGATACGTTATAGCGTATTACTATGTGAAGTTATACGTTATGACGCAATATTATATGACGTTGTAGGTCATGGCGCAATACTATATGACCTTATACGTTTTACCGTAATTCTATATGACGTTATACGTTATGACGTAACACAATTTAACGTTATACGTCATGACGTGTTACTATGGGACGATATACGTTATACCTTAATACTACATGACATTATACGTTATGACGTAATTCAATATGACGTTATACGTCATGGCGGAAGACTATATGACGTCATTCGGAATGACGCAATACTATGTGACGTTATCCGTTATGACGCAATACTATATGACGTCATCCGTGATGACGTCGTACTATGTGACGTTATACGTTATGACGCTATACAATATAGTGCTATACGTTATGACGTAATTCTATATAACGTTATACGTCATGACGTAATTCTATATGCCGTCATCCGTTGTGGCGTAGTACTATGTGTCGCTATACGTTATGACGCAACACTATATGACGTCATCCGTTATGACGTATTACTATGTGACGTTATACGTTATACCTTAATACTACATGACATTATACGTTATGACGTGTTACTATGTTACATTGTACGTTATGACGTAATTCTGTATGACGCTGTACGTCATGCCGTAACTCTATATGACGTCATCCGTTGTGGCGTATTACTATGTGACGTTATGTGTTATGACGCAATATTATATGACGTCATATGTTATGACGTAATACTATGTGACGTTATACGTTATCGCGCAATTCAATATAGCGCTATATGTTATGACGTATTACTATGTGACGTTATACGTTCTACCTTATTACTACATGACATTATACGTTATGACGTATTACTATGTGACGTTGTACGTTATGACGCAATATTATATGTCGTCATTCGGAATGACACAATACTATATGCCGTGATACGTTATGGCGTATTACTATGTGAAGTTATACGTTATGACGCAATATTATATGACGTTGTACGTCATGGCGCAATACTATATGCCCTTATACGTTTTACCGTAATTCTATATGACGTTATACGTTATGACGTAACACAATTTAACGTTATACGTCATGACGTGTTACTATGGGACGATATACGTTATACCTTAATACTACATGACATTATACGTTATGACGTAATTCAATATGACGTTATACGTGATGGCGGAAGACTATATGACGTTATTCGGAATGACGCAATACTATGTGACGTTATCCGTTATGACGCAATACAATATAGCGCTATACGTTATGACGTATTACTATGTGACGTTATACGTAATTACACAATAACATATAACGTTATACGTCGTGACGTATTACTGTGTGACGTTATACGTTATACCTTAATACTACATGACATTATACGTCATGACGCAATACTACATGACTTTCTACGTTATGACGTATTACTATGTGATGTTATACGTTATGAGATAATTATATATGACGTTATACGTTATGACGTAATACTCTGAAACGTTGTACGTCATGACGCAATACTATGTGACGTTATACGTTATGACGCAATACTATATGACGTCATCCGTTATGACGTAGTACTATGTGACGTTATACGTTATGACGCTATACTATATAGCGCTATATGTTAAGACGTATAACTATGTGATGGTATACGTTAAACCGTAATTCCATATGACGTTATACGTTATGGCGTATTAATATGTGACGTTATACGTTATGACGCAATATTATATGACGTCAATCGGAATGACGCAATACTATAAGCCGTTATACGTTATGACGTATTACTATGTTACGTTATTCGTTATTACACATTAAAATATAACGTTGTGCGTCATGACGCAATACTATATGACATTATACGTTATGGCGTATTACTATGTGACGTTATATGTTATGACGCAATATTATATGACGTCATTCGGAATGACACAATACTATGTGACGTTATCCGTTATGACGCAATACAATATAGCACTATACGTTATGACGGATTACTATGTGACGTTATACGTCATGGCGTAATTCTATATGACGTCATCCGTTCTGACGTAGAACTGTGTGACGTTATACGTTATGACGTAATTCAATATGACGTTATACGTTATGACGTAATTCAATATGACGTTATACGTCATGACGGAATACTATATGACGTCACTCGGAATGACGCAATACTATGTGACGTTATCCGTTATGAGGCAATACAATATAGCGCTATACGTTATGACGTATTACTATGTGACGTTATACGTTATAAATTAATACTACATGACATTATACGTTATGACGTGTTACTATGTTACATTGTACGTTATGACGTAATTCTGTATGACGCTGTACGTCATGACGTAACTCTATATGACTTCATATGTTATGACGTAATACTATGTGACGTTATACGTTATCGCGCAATTCAATATAGCGCTATATGTTATGACGTATTACTATGTGACGTTATACGTTCTACCTTATTACTACATGACATTATACGTTACGACGTATTACTATGTGACGTTGTACGTTATGACGCAGTATTATATGTCGTCATTCGGAATGACACAATACTATATGCCGTGATACGTTATGGCGTATTACTATGTGTAGTTATACGTTATGACGCAATATTATATGACGTTGTACGTCATGGCGCAATACTATATGACCTTATACGTTTTACCGTAATTCTATATGACGTTATACGTTATGACGTAACACAATTTAACGTTATACGTCATGACGTGTTACTATGGAACGATATGCGTTATACCTTAATACTACATGACATTATACGTTATGACGTAATTCAATATGACGTTATACGTCATGGCGGAATACTATACGACGTCATTCGGAATGACGCAATACTATGTGACGTTATCCGTTATGACGCAATGCAATATAGCGCTATACGTTATGACGTATTACTATGTGACGTTATACGTTATTACACAATAACATATAACGTTGAACGTCATGACACAATACTATATGACGTCAATCGGAATGACGCAATACTATAAGCCGTTATACGTTATGACGTTATACTATATGACGTTATACGCCATGGCGCAATACTATATGACGTTATACGTTATACCTCAATACTACATGACATTATACGTTATGACGTATTACTATGTGTCGTTATACCTTATGACGCAATATTATAAGACGTCATTCGGAATGACGCAATACTATATGACGTTATACGTTATGACGTCACTCAATACAACGTTATACGTCATGGCGCAATACTATATGACGTTATACGTTTTACCGTAATTCTATATGACGTTATACGTTATGACGTCACACAATTTAACGTTATACGTCATGACGTGAAACTGTGTGACGTTATACGTTATACCTTAATACTACATTACATTATGCGTTATGACGTATTACTATGTGACGTTGTGCTTTATGACGTAATTCTATATGACGTTATACGTCATGGCGGAATACTACATGACATTATACGTTATGGCGTTTTACTATGTGACGTTATACGTTATGACGTTATTCTATATGACGTTATACGTCATAACGTAATACTATATGACATCATCCGTTACGAAGTAATACTATGTGACGTTATACGTTATGCCCTAATACTGTACAACGTTCAACATTATTACGTTATACCATATAACGTTATACGTTATGACGTTACTCTATATCACGTTATACGTCATGACGCAATACTACATGACATTCTACGTTATGACGTATTACTATGTGATGTTATACGTTATGAGATAATTATATATGATGTTATACGTTATGACGCAGTACTATATGACGTCATCCGTTATGACGTAGTACTATGTGACGTTATACGTTATGACGCTATACAATATAGCGCTATACGTTATGACGTAATACTATGTGACGTTATACGTTATGACGCAATACTATATGACGTCATCCGTTATGACGTAGTACTATGTGACGTTATACGTTATGACGCCATACTATATAGCGCTATACGTTATGACGTATTACTATGTGACGTTATACGTTATACCTTAATACTACATGACATTATACGTTATGACGTATTACTATGTGACGTTATAAGTTATGACGTAATACTCTGAAACGTTGTACGTCATGACGTAATACTATATGACGTTATAGGTTATTATGCAATACCATATACCGTTATACGTCATGGCGCAATACTATATGACGTTATACGTTGTACCGTAATTCTATATGACGTTATACGTTACGACGTCACACAATATAACGTTATACATCATGACGTACTACTGTGTGACGTTATACGTTATACCTTAATACTACATGACATTATACGTTATGATGTATTACTATGTGACGTTGTACGTTATGACGTAATTCTATATGACGTTATACGTCATGACGTATTTCTATATGACGTCATCCGTTATGGCGTAGTACTATGTGACGTTATACGTTATGACGCAATATTATATGACGTCATTCGGAATGACGCAATACTATATGACGTTATACGTTATGACGTAATACTATATGCCGTAATACGTTATGACGATATACTTTATAACGTTATACGTCATGGCGCAATACTATATGACGTTATACGTTGTACCGTAATACTATACGACGTTATACGTCATGACGTAATTCTTTATGATGTCAACCGTTCTGATTTAATATTGTATGACGTTATACGTTATTACGCAATAACATATAACGTTGTACGTCATGACGCAATACTATATGACGTTATACGTTATGACGTAATACAATATAGCGCTACACGTTATGACGTATTAGTATGTGACGTTATACGTTATTACACAATAACATACAACGTTGTACGTCATGATGCAATACTAAATGACGTTATACGTTATGACTCAATACAATATACCGCCAAACGTTGTGACGTATAACTATGTGACGGCATACGTTAAACAGTAATTCTATATGACGTTATACGTTATGACGTATTACTATGTGACGTTATACGTTATGACGTAATACAATATAGCGCTATATGTTATGACGTATTACTATGTGACGTTATACGTTATTACACAAGAACATATAACGTTGTACGTCCTGACGTATTACTATGTGACGTTATACGTTATACCTTAATCCTACATGACATTATACGTTATGACGTATTACAATGTTACGATGTACGTTATGACGTAATTCTATATGACGCTATACGACATGACGTAATGCTATATGACGTCATCCGTTGTGGCGTAGTACTATTCGACGCTATACGTCATGACGCAATACTTTATGACGTCATACGTTATGACGTACTACTATGTGACTTTATACGTTATAAATTAATACTACATGACATTATACGTTATGACGTATTACTATGTGACGTTGTACGTTATGACGTAATTCTGTATGACGTTATACGTCATGACGTAAGTCTATATGACGTCATCCGTTGTGGCGTAGTACTAGCTGACGTTATACGTTATAACGCTATACAATATAGCGCTGTACGTTATGACGTATTACTATGTGACGTTACACGTTATACCTTAATACTACATGACATTATACGTTATGACGTATTACTATGTTACGTTGTACGTTATGACGTAATTCTGAATGACGTTGTACGTCATGACATAATTCTATATGACGTTATACGTCATGACGTAATTCTATATCACGTTATACGTCATGACGCAATACTACATGACATTCTACGTTATGACGTATTACTATGTGATGTTATACGTTATGAGATAATTATATATGACGCTATACGTTATGACGTAATACTCTGAAACGTTGTACGTCATGACGCAATACTATATGACGTTATACGTTATGACGCAATACTATATGACGTCATCCGTTATGACGTAGTACTATGTGACGTTATACGTTATGACGCTATACAATATAGCGCTATACGTTATGACGTAATACGATGTGACGTTATACGTTATGACGCAATACTATATGACGTCATCCGTTATGACGTAGTACTGTGTGACGTTATACGTTATGACGCCATACTATATAGCGCTATACGTTATGACGTATTACTATGTGACGTAATACGTTATTTCACAATAACACATAACGTTGTACGTCAGGACGCAATACTATATGACGTCATACGTCATGACGTAATACAATATAGCGCTATACGATATGACGTATTACTATGTGACGTTATACGTTATGACGCAATACCATATAGCGCTATATGTTATGACGTATTACTATGTAACGTTATACGTTATACCTTAGTACTACATGACATTGTACGTTATGGCGTATTACTCTGTGACGTTGTGCGTTATGACGTAATTCTGTAGGACGTTATACGTCATGACGTAATTCTATGTGACTATGTGACGCTATACGTTATGACGCTATACAATATAGCGCTATACGTTATGACGTATTACTATGTGACGTTATACGTTATGACGTCACACAATATAACGTTATACGTCATGACGTATTACTATGTGACGTTATACGTTATACCTTAATACTACATGACATTATACGTTATGACGTATTACTATGTGACGTTATGGCGTATTAATGTGTGACGTTATACGTCATGACGTAATTCTATATTACGTCATCCGTTATGACGAAGTACTATGTGACGTTATACGTTGTGACGCTATACCATATAGCGCGATACGTTATGACGTATTACTACGTGACGTTATACGTTATTACACTATAACATATAACGTTGAACGCCATGACACAATACTATATGACGTTATACGTTATGACGTAATACTATATGACGTTATACGTCATGGCGCAATATTATATGACGTCATTCGGAATGACGCAATACTATATGACGTTATACGTTATGGTGTATTACTATGTGACGTTATACGTTATTACACATTGAAATATAACGTTGTTCGTCATGACGCAATACTATATGACGTTATACGTTATGACGCAATTCTATATGACGTCATCAGTTATGACGTAGTACTATGTGACGTTATACGTTATGACGCTATACTATATAGCGCTATATGTTAAGACGTATAACTATGTGATGGTATACGTTAAACCGTAATTCCATATGACGTTATACGTTCTGGCGTATTAATGTGTGACGTTATACGTTATGACGCAATATTATATGACGTCAATCGGAATGACGCAATACTATAAGCCGTTATACGTTATGACGTAATACTATATGACGTTATACGCCATGGCGCAATACTATATGACGTTATACGTTGTACCGTAATTCTATATGACGTTATACGTTATGACGTCACACAATATAACGTTATACGTTGTACCGTAATTCGATATGACGTTATACTATACGACGTCACACAATATAACGTTGTACATCAAGACGTATTACTGTGTGACGTTATACGTTATACCTTAATACTACATGACATTATACGTTATGACGTATTACTATGTGACGTTGTGCTTTATGACGTAATTCTATATGACGTTATACGTCATGACGTTATACTATATGACGTCATTCGTTGTGGCTTACTTCTATGTGACGTAATACGTTATGACGCAATACTATATGACGTCATACGTTATGACGTATTACTATGTGACGTTATACGTTATACCTTAATCCTACATGACATTATACGTTATGACGTATTACAATGTTACGATGTACGTTATGACGTAATTCTATATGACGCTATACGACATGACGTAATGCTATATGACGTCATCCGTTGTGGCGTAGTACTATGCGACGCTATACGTCATGACGCAATACTTTATGACGTCATACGTTATGACGTAGTACTATGTGACTTTATACGTTATAAATTAATACTACATGACATTATACGTTATGACGTATTACTATGTTACGTTGTACTTTATGACGTAATTCTGAATGACGTTGTACGTCATGACATAATTCTATATGACGTTATACGTCATGACGTAATTCTATATCACGTTATACGTCATGACGCAATACTACATGACATTCTACGTTATGACGTATTAGTATGTGATGTTATACGTTATGAGATAATTATATATGACGCTATACGTTATGA